>NC_134267.1:6070335-6370335 GCF_031893055.1 Leptodactylus fuscus | reverse complement strand
CAAAATAGCGCCGCGTGTACGGTACCGGCTCCCATTGAAAACAATGGGAGAGTATACGGCCTGCAAAAGATCCCGCGGCGTGTATGTACCAAATGGCGAGCCACAATACTCCGTGTGAACCTGGCCTTGTACTACAATCACAGTAAACACCTTAAAAGGGTTGTCCATGGGGTTTTATGTTGCTTAGATGCTTTTTTTTTTTATACCAGATATGGAAGCTCTAGGCTGGTTCTTGTCCCATGTTACAAGATCAGAAACGTCACCCCGGGTCACCTGGCCAAACAGGCCATGTGATTGATGAATACGACATAACATGGCCTGTGAAGTGAAGGCAGAACTCACAGAGTGTTGCTGTTATTTCATGCAAGTGATTTAATGTAAGGCACAATGTTGCTGCTTTTTTTTTTTTTTTTACAGATTTTGTTGTGTTTTTTTGAGTCAAAGCCAAGAATGTCTACAAGAGGAATGCAAGATATATAGGAAGTTCTTATACTTCTCCCTTCTGCTCAATCCACTCCTTGATTAGGCTCAAAAAATGCTACAAAATCTGCAACAAAAATAAACTGAGTTTCTGTAATGTGGGGCTTTAGCCTTAGTGGAGGTTCTTCGCTTGATAACCTATGTGAACAAAGGTCCATCAATCTTATAAGTCCCCTTTAAAGAGGACCTTTCATCAGATTGGACACAGGCAGTTCTATATACTGCTGGAAAGCTGATAGTGCGCTGACTTCAGCGCGCTGTCAGCTTTCCCGATCTGTGCCCGGTGTAAAGTGCTATCGGTCCCGGTACCATAGTGCTTTACAGTCAGAAGGGCGTTTCTGACACTTAGCCAGGGACGCCCTTCTGCCCAGCAGCGCCTATCACGCTGTACTGTGGAGCCGGGAGGAACGCCCCCTCCCCTCCTGATAATATCAGTCTATGGACGAGCTGTGTGAGCAGAGGGAGGGGGCGTTCCTCCCTGCTCACACTCTACAATTGGATCTGATTTGTGTTGCAGCTCGGTAACTAATTCCCCCTGGCAGAAATCCACAACCTTCTTTGCAGTATATGGTCTGGATTCTAAAATGCACGGCATACCCAAAAATTACATGCATAGGCGCCATATCTACTATGTATGAGTACACGTGCATCAATAGCATTCCTGGATATTGCAGCTCATTCTAGAGCTATGAGCACGCAAACTACCCCCCCCCCCCCAGTATGATTTAGCATTATATGGTTGTATTATATAGTAATCGAATGGCAGCATTAATTTGGAACTGAGAATTTTTCAATTTGCAAAATTCAATCACTTTTGATCCATTATAGACCCATGGGATATATCCTCAAAATTCTGAAAGGTTTTTCAAAAATTCTGAATGTCAATTTCAAATATTTTTTTCAATAATTGTACCTTTGCTTCTATCTGACCTCATATCTATGAAACTCTGCACCAAGAAAGGAGATAGGTATCAGTACCTTTCATTAGGAGAAATCTTCCATCCATCTCTACAATCGGCTCCTTACAGGATATCGGTCTTATCTTCCATAAGCATACATTACACAAATAACATGGCTAAATTATGTAATAGCGGTTTTATGTAGATTCTTAGTTGCTTTATATTACAAGTCCCCACTGTTAACATAAAGATGGAAAGAGAATACATAATAGCATTGTACTGAGCGCGAGCCTTGTAGCGTGTTTATTAAATATAGAAACCAGCAATTTCTGCGCGGCTTCTGAACCTTTTATCTCAATAGGCTTCCAAAGTTAAGTTTCCCATTTCTAATCCATTTATATTAGGTGCAGTTAAATAAGAGTAATTCATGAGCTGTGCGGCGCTCTATCAAAGATACAACCATTAGTCTACCGTATACTCATACACTTTGCCCCCGCGTCTCCATCTCTGGAACTTTCCGTAATGTCAAAACAGAAAATAAACAGAAAAAGAAAATTGTAAGATATTTATACAAACACACAAAAAAATATGGACGCGCGGCTCCCCAGCTAACCCGCCAAGAAGCAGCGGCCTGATAAGAGGAGAATGTCTTCATGATCGAGTTACACGGGATGTAGTTGTAGTCTGTTATTATGGAAACGCACAACTCTGCAGGGGTCCTGTAGACACAAAACGATAAGAAACCTGATTAAAATGATCTAACTTAATTTTTCCATTTTAGATGCATTGGGACATAAAAAATGGTATCAAAGTTTAATATAACCTTAAAAAAACTTCTATAGTTCTCATTATGGGAAGTACCGTATTTTTAGGAATATAGTCTTATAGTCCGAATGTGGCCGCCCAGCATCCGCTGTATTAGAGAGGCGGATGCCGGTGAGGGATAGACGCCATCACAGGTGCCGGGGCCTGAGACATTGCTACGTTCATGCCCTGCATGAAGCCAGCAGCGGCATGAGTGATGCTGCTATTCCCGGCGGGCGGACGGAGGAGCAGAATGTCAGCATCGTTCCTGCCGCTGCTGGCTTCATGCAGGGCATGAACGTAGCAATGTCTCAGGCCCCGGCACCTGTGCCGGTGTCTATCCCTCACCGGCATCCGCCTCTCTAGTACAGCGGATGCTGGGTCTGTATTGGCGGCCCCTTCTCCCCCGGGGCCGGTCCCCACCGGCCCCATACCTGTAAAGTTGCAGGCCGGTTCCTGCGCAGCGATATCGCAGGAGCCGACCTGTTCGGGTGACAGCCGGGAGCCTAATGAGGCTCCCAGGGCTGTCACTGCTATATTAGTATTGCGGCTGGGTCTATGACCAGCCGTAATAGTAATATACAGAATGTCCCATAGACGGCAATACAGTTGTATTGCCGTCTATGGGACTTGCAATCAAGTGACCGCAGGCTCAAGCCCCCGGGGGGAAATAAAATAAAATAAAAATAAAAAAACCTTTAAAAATATATAATAAAAAAAATGAAATAAGTAAAAGTTCTAAATCAGCTCCTTTCCCTAGAATATATATATAACAGTAGAAAATCATATGTCAAACACATACACATTAGGTATCCCTGTGTCCGAAAATGCCCGGTCTACTAAAAAAACAAACAAACACTGTATGCGTCCCTGTACAGCTGCAGGGTCACCTGTCAATGTGGCCTTGCAGCTGTTGCAAAACTACAACTCCCATATATTAAATATTGTACCATTTTTTGCTTCAAATTTTTTCCCCCTATTTTCCTCCTCTAAAACCTAGGTGCGTCTTATAATCCAGAGCGTCTTATAGTCCGAAAAATACGGTATATTCCTTACCATATACATGTTCACCCATAGAGCAGTAAGGGCTAGTTCACACTAAGTGTTTGGCAGCGGATTTTGATGTAGAATCCGTCTCAAAATCCTCCTGCCAAAATGGCTCCCATTGACTTCAGCTAGCTCGTAGTGGAAAAAAGAAGCGAGATGACCTATCTAGCTGTGGATTCCGCGACTGACTCCGCAGCGCAAGACTCCCTCCTGATTAAGCCCATTCATTCGGGCCTAATCCAGAGCTAAATCATGGGACGGGATGCCAGTGCACTGCGACGCATTCCATCAACCGTGTGGTATGTACACATGTGGAATCCATTTTCTGCCATGTGAACATACCCTAAGCTTGGACAATCTGAGGACATTAGTATGTCTATCGATGGCTTAAAAGGATAACCAGTGGAGAAATCATCAAATCTTTAATCTGGAATACTCCCTTAGGCCGGGGCTCCCATGGGCTGGAAACGCCACGATTTGGCCGTGCTGGAAATGCCGCGGTAAAAATTGCGGCGTTTTACAGTACTTCCAAAGTGGATGGGATTCATGTGAATCCCATGCCCACTTTGTAGAAAAAATCGCAGCGCGGACACGCTGTGATTTCCAAAACAGTCACGGTTTTGAAAATCTCAGCATGTCAATTATATCTACAGAAACGCCGGCGGCTTTCCCGTAGATATAATGATAACAGAAAGTCTGCAGAGGAAAAGTCCTTGAACCTTCTGTTCAAAGCGCTGCGGGAAAAACCGTGATGCGTTCCTGCCGTGGTTGTTCCCGCAATGCTTTAGCACGGCAGTTCCGGCCCGTGGGGCCTTATCCTTAAGCTTTTTTTGTTGCAGTTTTGTTGCATTTTTTTTTGAGCCAAAGCCAAGAGTGGATTGAGCAGACGTATAAGAAGTTTTCTACATGTTTCCCATTCTTTTTATATCCTTCTTAGCTTGGGCTCAAAAACTGCACAAAAAAAAGCCGCGTTACTGCAATTAATTGAGTCGCCTTATCGAGAATTTGTAAACCCTCTACCCCACCCGTATAGCAGACCCCTCTATAGCACTGCACTAGTCATCATCACCTGTGTAGATCTAATAATTCCAGCAGATTTTGAGGTTTCAGTTTGTCAGGTTTCGGTTTCTTACCTTCCCTTTCTGTTGTTCTGCCTTCTCTTCGATGTCTTGCTCTTGTTACATCACTTATGTAATCTCTTCTATTGGATTTCGGTAATAGCAGACGCTTATTTAGTGAGGCGACGGGTATGAAGCTGCTGGTGTCCATTTACAGTGATGAGAATTTTATTACCTTCAGTACACGCAGAGATATAAAGTCATTTTTCTTCTTTTGTAAGTAGATTAGATGACAAATGTCTCAGGTTAAATTAAATGCAAATGTAAAAATCAGAATCATAAAAGATAATTTGTCTCTCTGTCTATTTGCACCAAGTAAGACATCTGACAAAGGCACAAGGCTATCCAGAAACCATTTACAAGGCAGATAATGAGGAACATGAACCTGATACCTGCTGTGGCGCCAAGGACTTGGAGCTGTGCAACGTGTCAGCGGGTAAGTCATCAGTGCAACAGTCTTGCAGTCAAGTGCACTGGGGGCGGAGATAAAAAAAATCAGTTGGGGCCACACGGTGGCTCAGTGGTTAGCACTGTAGCCTTGCAGCGCTGGAGTCCTGGTGTTCAAATCCCGCCAAGGGCAAAAAAACATCTGCAAGGAGTTTGTATGTTCTCCCCATGTTTGCATGGATTTCCATCCCATATTTCAAAAAGACATACTGATAGGGAAAAATGTACATTGTGAGCTCTATGAGGGGCTCACAATCTACATTTAAAAATATATATATATATATATATATATATATATATATATATATCAGTTAACGGGAATTAGGCACCAATTGCAAGAAGTCTAAGCAGTTGCAGCGGTCTGTAGGCAACTCTAACAAATCAGACCCCACCCCCGAAGTGCTTGCTTGTTCAATTGCATATCCAGAAACAAGATGCAGACTATCTCTGCATTACTTCCTCAGTTTGTGGCCCAAAGGCATGTTCCTGGTCATAATGAAGGCCCCTACATGGTACAGTTACCAGCATGTGGGGGTTTGAAAGACTCTCTTTAAGTATTGATAGAGTATCCTTAGTATAGTAAAATCCCTATTATTCCCTCTGTGCATGATAATGGTTGTGCCTGGTTCTGCGGCTTGAATGGGAATAAACTGAAATGAATTGGGATTACCTGGTAGGGATTAACTCTTGCCTCTCTATTCTGATGACCCGGGAATTTCTTGAGTGTCCGATCCCGATCAATCCTACACGCATGTCCAGGGTCGGACTGGCCCGCCGGGGTACCGGGGAATCCCCTGGTAGGCCCCAGCCTGGACTGACAGTGCTCATTTCGTCAATGCAGAAGCACTGGTCAGGGGCCCGATCGGGATGTCAGGGGCTGGTTCAGGCCCCTGTCCAATGCATTTGCATTGATAAACTGAGCACTGCTAGTGGCAGGGGCCCGATCGGTAAGCTCGGGGCCCCAGGCTGCCGTCAGCGCTGTAATTACTAAAGATACCCGGCTGCCAGTTT
Source organism: Leptodactylus fuscus (assembly GCF_031893055.1). Taxonomy (NCBI): domain Eukaryota; kingdom Metazoa; phylum Chordata; class Amphibia; order Anura; family Leptodactylidae; genus Leptodactylus; species Leptodactylus fuscus. The sequence continues at coordinate 6,364,529 of NC_134267.1, read as the reverse complement.
CCCAGGGCCCCGACACTTACACAGAGGGGCCTCCTGCCGATGCGATACTTTCCCTATTAATATAAGGAAAGTATACATCGTACTCACCAGGGACACCAGCACACCAGGGGCAGCAGCTCTCCCTGCAATGTTTAGAAGTACTCTCTCTGCAGCCCGGACTTCCTTCCCCTCCCCCTTCCCCTCCCCCTCCCAGCAGTGAGTCATTGTTTACATCGGCCCGTGTGGGGACAGAGGAGTCTGCTGCTGCTGCAATGACCCACAAATGTGAGTATATTTTTTCCTTTTTTTTTAGTAAAATGTAATGTTTAATATGTATGTGTGTACATTTGTTTAACCATTAAGTCATATCATGGTGTCTATCATACACCACTATCACACACATGTCACTATGATAGACACCATGATAGTACTTAAGGGTTAAAGTATGTGTCTTGTATACTGTGTGAGGACTATATGTTTGTATACAGGTATGTGTGTGTATATACAGTATGCTATAATAATGTGTGAGTGTATGTATATATGTGAGTATATATAGTATACAGTCCTATGAAAAAGTTTGGGCACCCCTATTAATCTTAATCATTTTTTGTTCTAAATATTTTGGTGTTTGCAACAGCCATTTCAGTTTGATATATCTAATAACTGATGGACACAGTAATATTTCAGGATTGAAATGAGGTTTATTGTACTAACAGAAAATGTGCAATATGCATTAAACCAAAATTTGACCGGTGCAAAAGTATGGGCACCCTTATCATTTTATTGATTTGAATACTCCTAACTACTTTTTACTGACTTACTGAAGCACAAAATTGGTTTTGTAACCTCACTGAGCTTTGACCTTCATAGCCAGATGTATCCAATCATAAGAAAAGGTATTTAAGGTGGCCAATTGCAAGTTGTTCTCCTATTTGAATCTCCTCTGAAGAGTGGCATCATGGGCTACTCAAAACAACTCTCAAATGATCTGAAAACAAAGATTGTTCAACATAGTTGTTCAGGGGAAGGATACAAAACGTTGTCTCAGAGATTTAACCTGTCAGTTTCCACTGTGAGGAACATAGTAAGGAAATGGAAGACCACAGGGACAGTTCTTGTTAAGCCCAGAAGTGGCAGGCCAAGAAAAATATCAGAAAGGCAGAGAAGAAGAATGGTGAGAACAGTCAAGGACAATCCACAGACACCTCCAAAGAGCTGCAGCATCATCTTGCTGCAGATGGTGTCACTGTGCATCGGTCAACTATACAGCGCACTTTGCACAAATAGAAGCTGTATGGGAGAGTGATGAGAAAGAAGCCGTTTCTGCACGTACGCCACAAATAGAGTTGCCTGAGGTATGAAAAAGCACATTTGGACAAGGCAGCTTCATTTTGGAAACAAAAATTGAGTTGTTTGGTTATAAAAAAAAGGCGTTATGCATGGCGTCCAAAAAGAAACAGCATTCCAAGAAAAACACATGCTACCCACTGTAAAATTTGGTGGAGGTTCCATCATGCTTTGGGGCTGTGTGGCCAATGCCGGCACCGGGAATCTTGTTAAAGTTGAGGGTCGCATGGATTCCACTCAGTATCAGCAGATTCTTGAGAATAATGTTCAAGAATCAGTGATGAAGTTGAAGTTACGCCGGGGATGGATATTTCAGCAAGACAATGATCCAAAACACCGCTCCAAATCCTCAGGCATTCATGCAGAGGAACAATTACAATGTTCTGGAATGGCCATCCCAGTCCCCAGACCTGAATATCATTGAACATCTGTGGGATGATTTGAAGCGGGCTGTCCATGCTCGGCGACCATCTAACTTAACTGAACTTGAATTGTTTGTCCAAAATACCTTTATCCAGGATCCAGGAACTGATTAAAAGCTACAGGAAGCGACTAGAGGCTGTTATCTTTGCAAAAGGAGGATCTACTAAATATTAATGTCACTTTTCTGTTGAGGTGCCCAGACTTTTGCACCGGTCAAATTTTGGTTTAATGCATATTGCGCATTTTCTGTTAGTACAATAAACCTCATTTCAATCCTGAAATATTACTGTGTCCATCAGTTATTAGATATATCAAACTGAAATGGCTGTTATAAACACCAAAATATTTAGAACTAAAAATGATTAAGATTAATAGGGGTGCCCAAACTTTTCCATAGGACTGTATATGGTATATGAATGTATATGTATGAGTGTGTAGTGTTGCAGTATAGGTATAATGGAAACAGAAAGTCCTCAGAGCAAACCTCTGTGGAGTTTCTGAAAAAAACGCTGCAGGAAAAACTGATGTGTTGCCGCCGGGGGTTTTCCCGCAGCGCTTTTTGGCTGTGGGACGCTGTGTTAGGTCTTATCCTTATAGTGTGATGTATAGTATATTGAGATGTTACAGAGGACCTTTCACCTCCTGGGGCACATGCGGTTTTATATACCGCTAGAAAGCCGACAGTGCGCTGAATTCAGTGCAGCTTTCCTGTTCTGTGCCCCAGGTGAAGAGCTATCGGTGCCGGTACCGTAGTCAGTCAGGAACGTTCTTCTTCCCAGCAGCGCCTATTGCACTGTACTGTGAGATCGGAAGCGTTCCTCACCGCTCAGCGTCATCACTAGGCGGTAAGCAAAGCCCCCTCACACAGTACAGCGCAATAGACGCTACTGTGAGGAAGGGTGTTACTGATTGACTGACATAAACGCCTTTCTAGCAGTGTATTAATCCACATGTGCCCCAAATGGTGAAAGGTCCTCTTTAAAGATTAGGCGCAGACGTGAGACGCAGTGGTTTTCATTGAGCTTTTGTCCGCAGCGCCCCGTTATCCTGCCTGTGTCTGTTCGGTCTCATGGCCTAACTTCAGGAAATCCTGTATCTGATAGGTCTCAGTGGTCCCATGAGGTGCAGGACTCCCAGCAAGGAGGTGCTGGCACGAGACTAAATGGACACTGGCGGCGGACAATGGAGCAATGGGGACAGGTGAAGGCACTTTTTATTTTTTTATTTTACACCTTCCATCAGGCAAATGGGTCGTTCCAATTCCTGGACAAATCTTTAAAGGATTTATCCATCTTCATAATGTTGATGGTCTGTCCTTAGGATAGGCCATCAATATTACATCTGTGATGATACAACAGCCAGGACCTCTGCAGATCAGCTCTTCCAGGACAGCCTGGCTACAGGTAATGGTAACATTTCTAGGAGCCATGCTGATCACTTTCCATACAGAATGTAGCAGTAGGTTTAGGTAGTGCGTTGTTGCACATTGTATGGCGGGTGAGCAGCATGGCTCTCGAGATGGTATTACCTTTAGCTGCCCTGTCTCGGTATCGCTGGTCTGCAGGTTCCTGGTGGTGGGCCCCTAGAAACAATTCCACTGGTGGACCCTAGACACCCCAGTCCGACCCTGCGCATGTCTATGCTAAGGATAGAGTTGGCCATACACATAAGATACTGAAGCTGTTGGCCAAAAACTCATTCAGGCAACAGTTATCTCCCAAGATCCTCCATGTACATGCATTCTCGGGTTGTTCAAGGGTGCGTGTATTTTCAGTAGAGCGTAGGGAGAAAGTCAATGTTTTTGTTCTGTCCCTGGGCAATTGAAGTCAAACTTCTTGATCCTGTTCTTTGGCGACATCGGTGGGGAGTCGGGTGGCCGCCATACACATTGGTGGTGAAATCGGAAGGTTTGTCTGTGTATTAAGTTCATGAGCTACATACATGTTTCATGATGGCACATCATGATATCACTGCGTGTTTTCAGAAGATCAGGGAAAACTTTTACATTTTCTTAACTCATTGACTCATTACGATGCGCAAAAGAACAATTCACCTTTATGTGTTCGACAACAATAGGAGATCTATATTTTTCACTGGTGATTTAGTAACGTATAGTTAACAATCATCCCTCTTTGTTATAGTGCTAATTGCTACCCCATATAATGGCCTCCTGCGGGGTTCCTGACAACCAGTTTGGCGAATGTGGGAAAGCAACAGGGGGCTTCATATACAGTAATTTACTTTTTGACGGAAACTAGCTTGTAAATGGTCGAAGTAGAACAAAAAAAAAAAATCAGCCAGTATATATGTCCCTTTATACAAAAAATTTCCAGCTCTTAAAGGGGTTATGTGCATTCAGCCTTACTGTGGCCTGGTTGGATGTACGCATGTCTGATGGTGGACTGTGCTCCCATTTACTTCCATCTGAAGTACAGCGCTTGGCTATCTCCAGTGCTGTCATTGGCGTGAATGGAAGCAAAAACCACCACCAAACATGTGTACAGTCAGGCTGAATGTGCAGTGGGGGGAAAGGTTCCTTGTTGGTCTCATTGGTCTTCACTAGAGATGAGCGAGTAGTGAGATAACCTCCGACCTCGATCCCGCTGGAAAAGATAGATATTGGAATTCCGATCGTGATCATGGAATTTTCTCGATCGGAATCTGATCTTTTCCGATCCCGATCGCTCAACCCTAGTCAGAAGGGAGAAAGCTGTTGTGAACTCCTCCAACAGAAACTTATCTCCCCAAAAACAAAAGGATCCGTCAGGTTGTAACTAGAGATGAGCGAGTAGTACTCGATCGAGTAGGTATTCGATCGAATACTACAGTATTCGAAATACTCGTACTCGGCTCTGAGTTCACTCTGCCAGGCATCGGGCCTGGGCAGAGCCGACTGCGCATGTCTGCTTGTAGTGCGGGCATACACAGTCGGCTCTGCCCAGAGCCGGAAGATGCCGTGGGGACGCTGCACGGAGAAGACTTCTTGGAGGATCCAGCCCGACCCTCACTCGTGGACTTGGTAAGCATAATTTGATCGAATGTTGCCTACCCCTGAAATGAGTATTTTCCCCCTATAGACTATAATAGGGTTCGATATTCGATTCGAGTAGTCGAATATTGAGGGGCTACTAGAAACGAATATCGAATATCGAGTATTTAACTACTCAATCATCTCTAGTCTTCACTATATATCTTGTAAAGTGAGTCCAAAAAACCCACTACGGTCATTGAAGTCTATGAGGCTCTGTTGGTGTCCATCATACGAAGGATCTAGCACCACCATAATACGTCGTCCTGTCCCTATCACAGGGCAGAGCAGTAGAGATAACAATCTTAATGGCAACTACTGTTAGACAATTTGTTCATAACTCCTTGTCCACCATTTTATTTCTGATAAAACTTTATATAACCTTCATGATTTCATTTGCAACTTGCTGTACTTGGAGACACTGGAGATAAACTATGATATTGCCTATTTCCAAGAGTAATCCTAAGGCCAGGTTCACATCGGCATCGAAGTCTCCTTTTAAAGACTTTATCGCAGTGACAAAAAGTTGACTCAAAAAGTGCAAGTCCAACTTTTTCACCAGCAGTTTCAGTTTAAAAGAACAAATCCCATGGAGGTCAATGGGACCATCAGGGACCATTGGTGTCCACAATTCCACGATGTGCGTGTCCATTGTTGCGGACAATGAATAGACCTGCACAGATGTGAACATAACGTAGGAATGTTTGTAAACGCTGTGGAAGAGACTGACGGAGAAACGGGAAAAATTTCAAAATAAGAACAAAAAGAAAATATTTAAGACTTAGAATAAACCTTTCTTATATGAAATATTCGAAATTATCCTTGAGTACAGAGTTTACAGAAATGAACAATATTATTCACCATTGCTTTTTAATACATAAGAAGCCTATTCACACATAGCAGCTGTTCTGGTTTACTCAGCCAGTAAAGTATCCCATAGGTAAGAATGAAAAACAAAGTAACTGGCCTGGCCGTAGATCTGAAGTCCTGGTAGAAGGTGGTCTTTTGTAAATATAAATAGCCCCAAAGCCCTTTTGAGACCTGCAGAAGTGTAGAACGGGTTTCGAACCCCATTATAGTCTATGGGGAACAGATACTCGTTAAGGGGGAAACCCAAATCCGTGTCTGGAGGGTCACCAAGTCCACTATGACACCCCAGGAAATGATACCAACACCTCTGGAATGACACTGGGACAGCAGGGGAAGCATGTCTGGGGGCATCTAACACACCAAAGACCCTCTATTACCCCAACATCACAGCCTAACAACTACACACTTTACACACTCAATACCACCTCTCTGACAGTAGGAAAACACCTTGAAACATGTGTATTTGGCACTTGCAGTGAGGAGAGCTTGTCACCAGCAGTGAATTTGGCCCTTGTAGTAAGTTGAGGTTGGCACCAACATTTGTTTTGAAAATCAGGGTGGATTGAGCCTCTAACCAGCAGAGTTTGGGCAAATTCATGGTGGAGGGAGCCTCTAAAAACCCCAGTTTGGACCAATTCATGATGGAGGGAGCCTCTAAAAACCCCAGTTTGGACCAATTCATGGTGGAGGGAGCCTCTAAAACCCCCCAGTTTGGACCAATTCATGGTGGAGGGAGCCTCTAAAAACCCCAGTTTGGACCAATTCATGGTGGAGTGAGCCTCTAAACAGCCCAGTTTGGGCAAATTCATGGTGGAGGGAGCCTCTAAAAACCCCCAGTTTGGACCAATTTATGGTGGAGGGAGCCTCTAAAAACCCCAGTTTGGACCAATTCATGGTGGAGGGAGCCTCTAAACAGCCCAGTTTGGGCAAATTCATGGTGGAGGGAGCCTCTAAACAGCCCAGTTTGGGCAAATTCATGGTGGAGGGAGCCTCTAAAAACCCCAGTTTGGACCAATTCATGGTGGAGGGAGCCTCTAAAAACCCCAGTTTGGACCAATTCATGGTGGAGGGAGCCTCTAAAAACCCCAGTTTGGACCAATTCATGGTGGAGGGAGCCTCTAAAAACCCCAGTTTAGACCAATTCATGATGGAGGGAGCCTCTAAACAGCCCAGTTTGGGCAAATTCATGGTGGAGGGAGACTCTAAAAACCCCAGTTTGGACCAATTCATGGTGGAGGGAGCCTCTAAAAACCCCAGTTTGGACCAATTCATGGTGGAGGGAGCCTCTAAACAGCTCAGTTTGGGCAAATTCATGGTGGAGGGAGCCTCTAAACAGCCCAGTTTGGGCAAATTCATGGTGGAGGGAGCCTCTAAAAACCCCAGTTTGGACCAATTCATGGTGGAGGGAGCCTCTAAACAGCTCAGTTTGGGCAAATTCATGGTGGAGGGAGCCTCTAAACAGCCCAGTTTGGGAAAATTCATGGTGGAGGGAGCCTCTAAAAACCCCAGTTTGGACCAATTCATGGTGGAGGGAGCCTCTAAAAACCCCAGTTTGGACCAATTCATGGTGGAGGGAGCCTCTAAAAACCCCAGTTTGGACCAATTCATGGTGGAGGGAGCCTCTAAAAACCCCAGTTTGGACCAATTCATGATGGAGGGAGCCTCTAAACAGCCCAGTTTGGGCAAATTCATGGTGGAGGGAGACTCTAAAAACCCCAGTTTGGACCAATTCATGGTGGAGGGAGCCTCTAAAAACCCCAGTTTGGACCAATTCATGGTGGAGGGAGCCTCTAAACAGCTCAGTTTGGGCAAATTCATGGTGGAGGGAGCCTTTAAACAGCCCAGTTTGGGCAAATTCATGGTGGAGGGAGCCTCTAAAAACCCCAGTTTGGACCAATTCATGGTGGAGGGAGCCTCTAAACAGCTCAGTTTGGGCAAATTCATGGTGGAGGGAGCCTCTAAACAGCCCAGTTTGGGCAAATTCATGGTGGAGGGAGCCTCTAAAAACCCCAGTTTGGACCAATTCATGGTGGAGGGAGCCTCTAAAAACCCCAGTTTGGACCAATTCATGGTGGAGGGAGCCTCTAAACAGCTCAGTTTGGGCAAATTCATGGTGGAGGGAGCCTCTAAACAGCCCAGTTTGGGCCAATTCATGGTGGAGGGAGCCTCTAAAAACCCCAGTTTGGACCAATTCATGGTGGAGGGAGCCTCTAAAAACCCCAGTTTGGACCAATTCATGGTGGAGGGAGCCTCTAAACAGCCCAGTTTGGACCAATTCATGGTGGAGGGAGCCTCTAAAAACCCCAGTTTGGACCAATTCATGGTGCAGGGAGCCTCTAAACAGCCCAGTTTGGGCAAATTCATGGTGGAGGGAGCCTCTAACCAGCCCAGTTTGGACCAATTCATGGTGGAGGGAGCCTCTAAAAACCCCAGTTTGGACCAATTCATGATGGAGGGAGCCTCTAAACAGCCCAGTTTGGACCAATTCATGGTGGAGGGAGCCTCTAAACAGGCCAGTTTGGGCAAATTCATGGTGGAGGGAGCCTCTAAACAGCCCAGTTTGGGCAAATTCATGGTGGAGGTAGCCTCTAACCAGCCCAGTTTGGACCAATTCATGGTGGAGGGAGCCTCTAAAAACCCCAGTTTGGACCAATTCATGGTGGAGGGAGCCTCTAAACAGCCCAGTTTGGACCAATTCATGGTGGAGGGAGCCTCTTAAAACCCCAGTTTGGACCAATTCATGGTGGAGGGAGCCGCTAAACAGCCCAGTTTGGACCAATTCATGGTGGAGGGAGCCTCTAACCAGCAGAGTTGGAGGAAATCAGGGTGGAGGGAGCCTCTAACCAGCAGAGTTGTGGGAAAGCAGGGTGGAGGGAGCCTCTAACCAGCAGAGTTGGTGGAAATCAGGGTGGAGGGAGCCTCTAACCAGCAGAGTTGTGGGAAAGCAGGGTGGAGGGAGCCTCTAACCAGCAGAGTTGTGGGAAAGCAGGGTGGAGGGAGCCTCTAACCAGCAGAGTTGTGGGAAAGCAGGGTGGAGGGAGCCTCTAACCAGCAGAGTTGGTGGAAATCAGGGTGGAGGGAGCCTCTAACCAGCAGAGTTGTGGGAAAGCAGGGTGGAGGGAGCCTCTAACCAGCAGAGTTGGGGGAAATCAGGGTGGAGGGAGCCTAGTATTAGCAGAATTGTGCAACGCTTATGGTGGATGAGTATGAGGATGCGGAGGAATTGGAGAGGTTGAGTACAGACATGGAGTTTCATGTTGGGGTGCTTTACACAGGTGGGCACAAAAATGAAGGCTCTATCCAGTGGTGGTTCATTTTTATCAAAGTGAGCCGGTCGGCACTCTCAGCTGACAGACGGGTGCGCTTGTCAGTGATGATGCCACCAGCTGCACTGAACACCCTCTCAGATAGGACGCTGGCGGCAGGACAGGACAGCACCTCCAAGGCATATAGGGCAAGTTCAAGCCACAGGTCCAACTTCGACACCCAATACGTGTAGGGCGCAGAGGGGTCGGAGAGGACAGGGCTGTGGTCGGAAAGGTATTCCCGCAACATGCGCCTATACTTCTCACGCCTGGTGACACTAGGACCCTCCGTGGCGGCACTTTGGCGAGGGGGTGCCATCAAGGTGTCCCAGACCTTAGACAGTGTGCCCCTCGTTTGTGTGGACCGGTGAGAACTTGGTTGCCTACTGGAGGAACTGTCCTCCCTGCCGCCAACGTCACATGCTGGAAACATCTCCATCATATTCTGCACCAATTGCCTGTGGCAAGCATTGATGCGATTGGCCCTCCCCTCTACCGGAATAAAAGACGAGATGTTGTTTTTATACCGGGGGTCAAGGATAGCAAAGATCCAGTACTGGTTGTCCTCCATGATTTTGACAATACGCTTGTCGGTTGTAAAGCACCCCAACATGAACTCAACCATGTCTGCCACAGTATTAGTTGGCATGACTCCTCTGGCCCCACCGGAAAGTTCAATCTCCATTTCCTCCTCATCCTCCATGTCTACCCATCCGCGCTGCAACAATGGGACGATTCGAAGTTGCCCGGAAGCCTCCTGTATCACCATCACATCATCGGACAACTCTTCTTCCTCCTCCTCCTCCTCCTCCTCCATTAAACGCAGTGAAGCGGACAGATGTGTGGACCTACTCTCCAGCTGTGACGGATCGGATGCTATCCCTAACTCCTCTGTGTGATCTGAGTTATCCCTGATGTCAATCAGGGATTCTCTCAGAACACACAAGAGCGGGATTGTAAGGCTCACCATCGCATCCTCAGAGCTCACCCTCCTTGTGGACTCCTCAAAGACCCGTAGGATGTCACAAAGGTCTCTCATCCATGGCCACTCATGGATGTGAAACTGAGGCAGCTGACTTTGTGGCACCCTAGGGTTTTGTAGCTGGTATTCCATCAAAGGTCTCTGCTGCTCAACCACTCTATTCAACATCTGAAACGTTGAGTTCCAGCGTGTGGGGACGTCGCACAAAAGCCGGTGTTGTGGCACATGCAGGCGTTGCTGGAGAGATTTTAAGCTAGCAGCGGCTACTGTCGACTTGCGAAACTGGGCGCACATGCGCCGCACTTTCACCAGTAGCTCTGGAACATTGGGGTAGCTCTTTAGGAAACGTTGCACCACTAGGTTGAAGACGTGGGCCAGGCATGGAACATGTTGGAGTCCGGCAAGCTCCAGAGCTGCTACCAGGTTCCGGCCGTTATCACAAACGACCATGCCTGGGCCCAGGTGCAGCGGCTCAAACCATATTGCCGTCTCATCGAGGAGGGCATCCCTCACCTCGGAGGCAGTGTGCTGTCTGTCCCCCAAGCTGATCAGCTTCAGCACAGCCTGCTGACGTCTACCAACGCCAGTGCTGCAATGTTTCCAACTCGTAGCTGGGGTCAATCTAACAGCGGAGGAGGAGGCGGTGGCGGAGGAGGAGGTGGTGGCGGAGGAGGAGGCGGTAGAGGAGGAGGAGGAGGGGGGTGTTCTTCTCGTGTCCCTGCCAGGAATGTTAGGCGGGGAGACGAGGTACACCGGGCCAGTTTGGGAAGCAGTCCCAGCCTCAACTACATTCACCCAGTGTGCCGTCAGTGAAATGTAGCGTCCCTGTCCGCATGCACTTGTCCACGCGTCGGTGGTCAAGTGGACCTTTGTGCAAAGCGCGGAACTAAGGGCCCACCTGATGTTGAGTGACACGTGCTGGTGCAAGGCAGGGACGGCACACCGGGAGAAGTAGTGATGGCTAGGGACGGCATAGCGAGGTGCCGCAGTTGCCATCAGGTCCAGGAAGGCGGGAGTTTCAACAAGCCGGAACGCCAACATCTCCTGGGCCAGCAGTTTAGCGATGTTGGCGTTCAAGGCTTGCGCGTGTGGGTGGTTAGCAGTGTATTTCTGCCGCCGCTCCAATGTCTGAGAGATGGTGGGTTGTTGTAAAGAAGCGCCTGATGGTGCCTTTGATGGTGCAGGAGAAGGAGATAAGACAGGAACAGGGGAGGATGAGGGAGAAGTCAACAAAGTGGCGGAGGCAGATGAAGTGGTGTCCTGGCTCGTCCTCTGGAGTGCATCGCCAGCACAGTCAGCAGTGGCAGTGGCAGAGGCAGAGGCAGTGGCAGAGGCAGTGGCAGTGGCGTGAACGGCAGGCGGCCTTTGTCCTGCCGTTGCTGCCTGCCACTGATTCCAGTGCTTGGATTCCAAATGACAGCGCATTGAAGTGGTGGACAGGTTGCTCTTCTCAGAGTCCCTAATCAATTTCGAGAGGCAAATTGTGCAGACAACACTATATCTGTCCTCGGCGCATTCCTTGAAAAAACTCCACACCTTCGAGAAACGTGCCCTCGAGGTGGGAGTTTTTCGGGGCTGGGTACGAACTGGAACATCTTGGGAGATTCCGGGTGTGGCCTGGCTTCGCCTAAGCTGCTGACCTCTGCCTCTGCCTCTAGCTACCCTTTTTGGTGCTACACCTGCCTCAACATCCACACTACTTTCCCCGCTTGACATCCCCCCTGTCCAGGTCGGGTCAGTGTCCTCATCATCCACCACTTCCTCTTCCAACTCCTGTCTCATCTCCTCCTCCCGCACAATGCGCCGGTCAACTGGATGCCCTGACGGCAACTGCGTCACATCATCGTCAATGAGGGTGGGTTGCTGGTCATCCACCACCAAATCGAACGGAGATGGAGGAGACTCTAGTGTTTGAGCATCTGGACACAGATGCTCCTCTGTTAGGTTCGTGGAATCGTGACGTGGAGAGGCAGGTTGAGGGACAATGAAAGGAGCGGAGAACAGCTCTGGGGAGCAGGGACAGTTGGGGTTATTGTTCTGTGAAGCTTGGGAATTTTGGGAGGAAGGAGGACAAGACTGTTGGGTAATAGGAGGAGAGGAGGCAGAGTCTGACTGGCTGCTGGACAATGTGCTGTAAGCGTTCTCTGACAGCCATTGCAAGACCTGTTCCTGGTTCTCGGGCCTACTAAGGTTTGTACCCTGCAGTTTAGTTAATGTGGCAAGCAACCCTGGCACTGTGGAGTGGCGCAATGCTTGCTGCCCCACAGGAGTAGGCACGGGACGCCCTGTGGTTTCACTGCTACCTTGCTCCCCAGAACCATTCCCCCGACCTCGCCCACGGTCTCGTCCACGTCCCTTTCCGGGAGCCTTGCGCATTTTGAATTCCCAGTTAGAAATTGGCACTATATACCAGTAGCAAAAATTGTGGGTGCACGTAACCCCAATATATTCTTTGAATTCCCAGTCAGACAATGGCACTATATACCAGTAGCAAGAAATGAGGGTATTTATAACCCCAATATATTCTTTGAATTCCCAGTCAGAAACTGGCACTATATGGCAGTAGCAAGAAATGAGGGTATTTATAACCCCAATATATTCTTTGAATTCCCAGTCAGACAATGGCACTATATACCAGTAGCAAGAAATGAGGGTATTTGTAACCCCAATATATTCTTTGAATTCCCAGTCAGACAATGGCACTATATACCAGTAGCAAAAATTGTGGGTGCACGTAACCCCAATATATTCTTTGAATTACCAGTTAGAAACTGGCACTATATGGCAGTAGCAAGAAATGAGGGTATTTGTAACCCCAATATATTCTTTGAATTCCCAGTCAGACAATGGCACTATATACCAGTAGCAAGAAATGAGGGTATTTGTAACCCCAATATATTCTTTGAATTCCCAGTCAGACAATGGCACTATATACCAGTAGCAAGAAATGAGGGTATTTGTAACCCCAATATATTCTTTGAATTCCCAGTCAGACAATGGCACTATATACCAGTAGCAAGAAATGAGGGTATTTGTAACCCCAATATATTCTTTGAATTCCCAGTCAGACAATGGCACTATATACCAGTAGCAAGAAATGAGGGTATTTGTAACCCCAATATATTCTTTGAATTCCCAGTCAGACAATGGCACTATATACCAGTAGCAAGAAATGAGGGTATTTGTAACCCCAATATATTCTTTGAATTCCCAGTGAGACAATGGCACTATATACCAGTAGCAAGAAATGAGGGTATTTGTAACCCCAATATATTCTTTGAATTCCCAGTGAGACAATGGCACTATATACCAGTAGCAAAAATTGTGGGTGCACGTAACCCCAATATATTCTTTGAATTAACAGTCAGAAACTGGTACTATATGGCAGTAGCAAGAAATGAGGGTATTTGTAACCCCAATATATTCTTTGAATTCCCAGTCAGACAATGGCACTATATACCAGTAGCAAGAAATGAGGGTATTTATAACCCCAATATATTCTTTGAATTCCCAGTCAGACAATGGCACTATATACCAGTAGCAAGAAATGAGGGTATTTGTAACCCCAATATATTCTTTGAATTCCCAGTCAGACAATGGCACTATATACCAGTAGCAAGAAATGAGGGTATTTGTAACCCCAATATATTCTTTGAATTCCCAGTCAGACAATGGCACTATATACCAGTAGCAAGAAATGAGGGTATTTGTAACCCCAATATATTCTTTGAATTACCAGTCAGAAACTGGCACTATATGGCAGTAGCAAGAAATGAGGGTATTTGTAAACCCAATATATTCTTTGAATTCCCAGTCAGACAATGGCACTATACACTCACCGGCCACTTTATTAGGTACACCTGTCCAACTGCTCGTTAACACTTAATTTCTAATCAGCCAATCACATGGCGGCAACTCAGTGCATTTAGGCATGTAGACATGGTCAAGACAATCTCCTGCAGTTCAAACCGAGCATCAGTATGGGGAAGAAAGGTGATTTGAGTGCCTTTGAACGTGGCATGGTTGTTGGTGCCAGAAGGGCTGCTCTGAGTATTTCAGAAACTGCTGATCTACTGGGATTTTCACGCACAACCATCTCTAGGGTTTACAGAGAATGGTCCGAAAAAGAAAAAACATCCAGTGAGCGGCAGTTCTGTGGGCGGAAATGCGTTGTTGATGCCAGAGGTCAGGGGAGAATGGCCAGACTGGTTCGAGCTGATAGAAAGGCAACAGTGACTCAAATAGCCACCCGTTACAACCAAGGTAGCCAGAAGAGCATCTCTGAACGCCGCACAGTACGTCCAACTTTGAGGCTACAGATGGGCTACAGCAGCAGAAGACCACACCGGGTGCCACTCCTTTCAGCTAAGAACAGGAAACTGAGGCTACAATTTGCACAAGCTCATCGAAATTGGACAATTGAAGATTGGAAAAACGTTGCCTGGTCTGATGAGTCTCGATTTCTGCTGCGACATTCGGATGGTAGGGTCAGAATTTGGCGTCAACAACATGAAAGCATGGATCCATCCTGCCTTGTATCAACGGTTCAGGCTGGTGGTGGTGGTGTCATGGTGTGGGGAATATTTTCTTGGCACTCTTTGGGCCCCTTGGTACCAATTGAGCATCGTTGCAATGCCAAAGCCTACCTGAGTATTGTTGCTGACCATGTCCATCCCTTTATGACCACAATGTACCCAACATCTGATGGCTACTTTCAGCAGGATAATGCAATGCCATGTCATAAAGCTGGAATCATCTCAGACTGGTTTCTTGAACATGACAATGAGTTCACTGTACTCCAATGGCCTCCACAGTCACCAGATCTCAATCCAATAGAGGAGCATCTTTGGGATGTGGTGGAACGGGAGATTCGCATCATGGATGTGCAGCCGACAAATCTGCGGCAACTGTGTGATGCCATCATGTCAATATGGACCAAAATCTCTGAGGAATGCTTCCAGCACCTTGTTGTATCTATGCCACGAAGAATTGAGGCAGTTCTGAAGGCAAAAGGGAGTCCAACCCGTTACTAGCATGGTGGACCTAATAAAGTGGCCGGTGAGTGTATACCAGTAGCAAGAAATGAGGGTATTTATAAACCCCAATATATTCTTTGAATTCCCAGTCAGACAATGGCACTGTATACCAGTAGTAAAAATTGTGGGTGCACGTAACCCCAATATATTCTTTGAATTACCAGTCAGAAACTGGCACTATATGGCAGTAGCAAGAAATGAGGGTATTTGTAACCCCAATATATTCTTTGAATTCCCAGTGAGACAATGGCACTATATACCAGTAGCAAAAATTGTGGGTGCACTTAACCCCAATATATTCTTTGAATTCCCAGTCAGACAATGGCACTATCGGGGTATCGGGGGTATATATCGGGTATACGGGAATACACTGTCAGTGTATTCCATTCAGGATCCTGGGAAAGCTGGGTTGCGGCGATTGAGCCCATCAGTGCCACGTTACACTTACAAGCTTCTCCCTGGAATTTAGCTCTTACAAGAGCTGTTGTGGTTGTCTTCTCCTTCCTATCCTAGCCTGTCCCTGCCTACCCAGAATCTAAGCCCTAGCTAGCTGGACGGAAACCTCCGTCCTCGGTGAATTGCAAGCTCAGAATGACGCGAACCTGGGCGGCGCTGTTCTTTTAAATTAGAGGTCACATGTTTTCGGCAGCCAATGGGTTTTGCCTACTTTTTTCAACGTCACCGGTGTCGTAGTTCCTGTCCCACCTACCCTGCGCTGTTATTGGAGCAAAAAAGGCGCCAGGGAAGGTGGGAGGGGAATCGAGTAATGGCGCACTTTACCACGCGGTGTTCGATTCGATTCGAACATGCCGAACAGCCTAATATCCGATCGAACATGAGTTCGATAGAACACTGTTCGCTCATCTCTAGTAGAAAGGCCAAGAAAATGTGTAGATAATAATGATGGGAACCGAACACGAGTCTGTGATAAGATCATAAAGAGACAAACCTAAAGAACACAACAAACAAGGAGCACAGGAGAATGAAGTTGCCTTATTTTAATCCAAACCACTGTGTGTGGCCCAAATCAGAAGATATTTTATAACTGGTTAATTGGATACATCCCAAAATTTTGATCGTTGGGATTCCATGTTATGGAAGTCCTAGTAATGGGCTGATTTGTCCCCATTTATAAGTTCGCCCTGTACATTCTCTCACCATTGGGATAAATGGATAGTCCACTCTTAGGGTAAGTTCACACAGGGTTTTTTGGTCAGGATTTTGAGGCCGTATTCACCTCAAAATCCTAACCAAAACTTCAAGTGTTTTTTCCGGGAGCTGGCTTGCTCTGGCTCCCAGAAAAAGAACCGGTATGTTCATTCTTCAGGTCATTTCGCCTCGAACCAGCATTCGGCCAATCAATGTTGGTTCTGCTGGAGGCTCGTCTGTGAGGAGGCGGAGTCTAAGTTCGGACCTCAGGCAGAACCAGCATTGATTGGCCAAATGCTGTACACTGGCCAATCAACACTAGTCAATGCATTCCTATGAGATAAAGTAAGCTCGCTCGTAACTCCTGACTAGCAAGGATGAGCAGACACTATCAACAAAAAATATTGAGTATGTGCACACTGCCACTCACCATGAGACCGAACCAGAAAGGGTGCACGACCTGTAGATTCCCGGACTTCAAAGGACAAATTTCGTAGAAGATATATATTGCACAAAAGGTCCGCAGCACCTTGATCCGGTTAAAATATAACCTTTATTTCATGTTTAAAAGTCCATAATAGGAACGTGCTGACAAACAACAAAGAACATGGAAAAACGCATTAAAAACGCCAACGCGTTTCGGAGCTTCTACTCCTTAGTCATGGCATATGAAACAACAGCATACAAGCACTTCCTTTTATACTGGTTAGCCGTAATTGGAACACCTGCGAGCATACTTGTAACATATTATAAACACCCAACATAGTAGTTAACATCAAGTTTATGTTCCATTGTAAACAAATCTCCGACACTACGTAAGATGGAGAAATATTAAAAACTACTAATATAAACATCATAGTTTTTCCTTTATATGTATCTAAAGCAAAACACAATAGAACACTATCGATCATGAAATAAGGAAATAGGGAATACATTTAAAGGAACTCACCTTTTCATAGTTTAACAAGAAAACACTTCTGAACTTATAAGAAATTACGTAGATGACACACATCCTATTGTATTATAGTCGAGTGTGTAAGATAAACATATCCCCACCTACGCCATAGACAAGATGTTCCGGTCATGTGATGAAAACAACCAATGAAAAAATGAGCACACCCCTTGGGCGTGTTCAGAGACATGTGATGTAAACACTGCGCTAGTATATCAAGCGCCGATCACGTGAACATATTCAAACCACAATAGGTACAGTCCAGGATGTTAATAGATGTATGTAAGATCAGTTCTAATGTTTAAACCTGCTGGGAACCTACAGTTAAATTTAAGGATATAGTATGCTTCTCTTTTGAGTAGAATATCCTTTAAATTACCTCCTCTAATAGGTTGCTGAATCTTCTCCAGACCGCAAAATCGCAATGTCCGAACATCACCCTTATGTATATCCACAAAGTGCCTCGAGGCACCTGACATATGATCTATATTATTTTTACCGCAATCACGAATGTGCTCCTGTATCCTGGTACCCAATTTTCTACTGGTACAACCAATGTAATCCAGGCTACATGCAACACATCGTATGCAGTAAATAACATTTGTTGAATTACAATCCAACTCATCCCTAATTTTCAGACAAAAATCTGAGGCACTACTTTTAAACTCCTGTGTACTGATAACCTTCATGCAATTCTTACATCTGGGTGTACCACATTTGAGAAAACCCTTTCTCATTGAACTTCCACATTGTTTAGTCATATCCGTAGTGACGTAACTGGGAGAAAGTATATCGCCCAACGTTTGACATTTTCTTTCTACAAATAGTATCCCATCTTTTAAAAGTTGGTTAGTAATGGGATCCAATTCTAGAATTGGCAGATTCTTTTTTACCAGACTTTTAATCTTGTTATACTGGGGACTAAATGCTGTACTGAAAACCAACCATCTATTAACATCCTGGACTGTACCTATTGTGGTTTGAATATGTTCACGTGATCGGCGCTTGATATACTAGTGCAGTGTTTACATCACATGTCTCTGAACACGCCCAAGGGGTGTGCTCATTTTTTCATTGGTTGTTTTCATCACGTGACCGGAACATCTTGTCTATGGCGTAGGTGGGGATATGTTTATCTTACACACTCGACTATAATACAATAGGATGTGTGTCATCTACGTAATTTCTTATAAGTTCAGAAGTGTTTTCTTGTTAAACTATGAAAAGGTGAGTTCCTTTAAATGTATTCCCTATTTCCTTATTTCATGATTGATAGTGTTCTATTGTGTTTTGCTTTAGATACATATAAAGGAAAAACTATGATGTTTATATTAGTAGTTTTTAATATTTCTCCATCTTACGTAGTGTCGGAGATTTGTTTACAATGGAACATAAACTTGATGTTAACTACTATGTTGGGTGTTTATAATATGTTACAAGTATGCTCGCAGGTGTTCCAATTACGGCTAACCAGTATAAAAGGAAGTGCTTGTATGCTGTTGTTTCATATGCCATGACTAAGGAGTAGAAGCTCCGAAACGCGTTGGCGTTTTTAATGCGTTTTTCCATGTTCTTTGTTGTTTGTCAGCACGTTCCTATTATGGACTTTTAAACATGAAATAAAGGTTATATTTTAACCGGATCAAGGTGCTGCGGACCTTTTGTGCAATATATATCTTCTATGAGCAGACACTGTATAGCATTCAGCCAATCAACGCTGGCTCTGAATCGAATATTTACTGCGAAAAGGAGTAGTATACGAATGAGTACGAGTATTTCGAATACCGAAGTGTTCGATCGAATACTACTCGCTCATCTCTAAATGTGACTACTGGATAATGAAGCTAATATAGCTAGTATATACTGTATCTAGCACTTGGATGCCAATATGGCTCTGATAGTATATGATACTGTACATTTTTTTAGTAAAAACCATATTTTTTTTACTAATTATAAAGTCATTATTGTGTATATGGATGTGCAATGTGGACTACTGTATATAACAATAAGCCCTTATTTATACCACCTATCTGTCTTATTTCAAGTGCTTTCCAATTTTTGGCTAGCATGTGCCCATTGGGTCATGGACCAAATTATACCTCTACTAGAACAAAAATTTTACTACTTTTTTAACAATAGTCGAATTGATTTCTAGATGAGAAAATGAAATGTCGTCACCCAGAAAGAAATGACGTGTTAGTATGAAAATAGTAAAATTGATGGAAATAAGCCAATTTCTTGCCCATTCATTTGCTACTGTATAGGGATGAAAGAATTGTTCCTCCTCCTCCTACAATTTGCATTTGTCTGCAGCCTATCACCCTAGGACAATGTCATTGCAACAATGTAACATAAAAGATGTCATCCCCTGACAAACGGGCCAGTTTGTTATAGGAAGAAATGTTCTTAGGAAGCGAATTACCCGATCCATGGCCCAATAGCACGGCAGTGTAAAGGGGCCTTTAGATGTGAATATCAAAATCGTCCTCCATATGAGATTTACATCACAATGTCTTATCAACTCAACAAAAGCTGCCTATGCAATAGGTCAACGAGAATTAATAAGGAGTAATGGCCCATGTATTAACTCTAATGAAATCATTAGCCACTTTAGTAGGAACTGCTTCGGAGAAGTGTTCAGGGCAGAAGCCAAACTCCATCTAGTCTACGTGGAATTAGACGTATGAAGGAGGCAGCTGGATGGTATATAATCAGAGCGAAGGAGGATAATAATATATGACTACCGACAGCTAAGAACTGATCCTAAACTTTGGAAATAGGAAACAAATGTTAATAATTAAAGAAACTGAGACGATCTAAGACGACAAAAACACAGGAAAATGGTGCAAGGGACCGTATTGTATTTTTTTAAAGAATTCTAAGTTATTACTTACCTTCGACTGGTATCAAAATATGTGCGCTCAATGGGTGAATCTGTACATTAGTAGCAGACATATACAGTATATAGTAACACGTGCATGTCATGTACTGTGCTGTGAAATTCGGATACTAAATATGCAAAAAATTGTTGCAATTTTTATCTCTGGAAATGCTTCATTGCAGATACTTGAGATGACCAGGATTGGGGTCTTGTGATAGTTTTCAAAAAATGAAAGAGTTCTGGTTACATGCCTCTGCCTCTAGCCACCCTCTTTGGTTCTGCACTTCCCTCCACATCTACACTGCTCTCCCCGCTTGACATCCCCCTGTCCAGGTCGGGTCAGTGTCCTCATTGTCCACCTCCTCTTCCAATTCCTTGATTTCTGGTCAACAGCAACAACAGGAGATAACGGATGCTCCAGTGTTTGTGCATCAAGCAACTCATCTGTTACCTCTGGTGATTCAGGACATGGTGGTACAGAGACAGGGACAGTAAATGGAGCCAAAAACAGCTCCTGGGAGGTGGGAAAGGTGGGATTAGTTTGCTGGGAAGATTGGGCATGTTGTGAGGAAGGAGGACCAGACTGTTGGGTAGGAGGAGGACTTGAGGTAGAGGCTGACTGGCTGGTGGAGAATGTGCTGGAAGCATTGTCCGCCAGCCATTGTAACACCTCTTCCTGGTGCTCGGGCCTTGTTAGGGTTGTACCCTGCACCCTACTTAGTGTGTCCATCAAGCCAGGGACTGTGGGGAAGCGCAATGCTTGCTGTCGCAGAGCAGTAGGCACAGTAGACACTGTTGGTTGAGCGCAACCTTGCTGCACATCTGTATTTAGAAGCCCCCGTCCTCGTCTCCATCCTCGTCCCCTTGCGCTAGCCTTATGCATTTTTTGATGTATACTAATGCCCTTTTTATTGTCTATACACCCCTAATAAAAGCTGTTTTTCACGTATATAGCAAGAAGTAACTGCTGTGGATTCCTGCTATTTTGTGGGGGGAAACCCCTAACAAAAGCTGGTGTGCATGTACACTCACCGGCCACTTTATTAGGTCCACCTGTCCAACTGCTCGTTAACACTTAATTTCTAATCAGCCAATCACATGGCGGCAACTCAGTGCATTTAGGCATGTAGACATGGTCAAGACAATCTCCTGCAGTTCAAACCGAGCATCAGTATGGGGAAGAAAGGTGATTTGAGTGCCTTTGAACGTGGCATGGTTGTTGGTGCCAGAAGGGCTGGTCTGAGTATTTCAGAAACTGCTGATCTACTGGGATTTTCACGCACAACCATCTCTAGGGTTTACAGAGAATGGTCCGAAAAAGAAAAAACATCCAGTGAGCGGCAGTTCTGTGGGCGGAAATGCGTTGTTGATGCCAGAGGTCAGAGGAGAATGGCCAGACTGGTTCGAGCTGATAGAAAGGCAACAGTGACTCAAATAGCCACCCGTTACAACCAAGGTAGCCAGAAGAGCATCTCTGAACGCACAGTACGTCGAACTTTGAGGCTACAGATGGGCTACAGCAGCAGAAGACCACACCGGGGGCCACTCCTTTCAGCTAAGAACAGGAAACTGAGGCTACAATTTGCACAAGCTCATCGAAATTGGATAATTGAAGATTGGAAAAACGTTGCCTGGTCTGATGAGTCTCGATTTCTGTTGCGACATTCGGATGGTAGGGTCAGAATTTGGCGTCAACAACATGAAAGCATGGATCCATCCTGCCTTGTATCGGTAACGGTTCAGGCTGGTGGTGGTGGTGTCATGGTGTGGGGAATATTTTCTTGGCACTCTTTGGGCCCCTTGGTACCAATTGAGCATCGTTGCAACGCCAAAGCCTACCTGAGTATTGTTGCTGACCATGTCCATCCCTTTATGACCACAATGTACCCAACATCTGATGGCTACTTTCAGCAGGATAATGCAATGCCATGTCATAAAGCTGGAATCATCTCAGACTGGTTTCTTGAACATGACAATGAGTTCACTGTACTCCAATGGCCTCCACAGTCACCAGATCTCAATCCAATAGAGGAGCATCTTTGGGATGTGGTGGAACGGGAGATTCGCATCATGGATGTGCAGCCGACAAATCTGCGACTGCAACTGTGTGATGCCATCATGTCAATATGGACCAAAATCTCTAAGGAATGCTTCCAGCACCTTGTTGAATCTATGCCACGATGAATTGAGGCAGTTCTGAAGGTAAAAGGGGGTCCAACCCGTTACTAGCATGGTGTACCTAATAAAGTGGCCGGTGAGTGTATATAGCAACAAGTAACTGTTCTGTATCCCTGTTTTCCACCGTCCGGGGAAAGCTGGACTCCTGTCCCTGCAGTGTATAGCTCTGAGAAGAGCTGTTGTTGTTCTTCGGATTTTCCCTGCCTATCTGAAGTTAATCGCTATTTAGCCCTCAGCAGATATGTTTCTCTCCCTATCTCTGACCGCAAATCTGATGAATATGGCGGCGGCCGTTCTTATGAATGGGAGGTCACATGTTTTCAGCAGCCAATGGGTTTTTTCTATTTTTTTTCACTGCCTCCATTGTCGTAGTTCCTGTCCCACCTCCCCTGCGCAGTTATTGGTGCCAGGGAAGGTGGGAGGGGACACTAATTTTTACTGCGTATGCGGCCTGGTATTCGATTGGGAACGAATACCTCGAATGTCCTGATATTCGATCGAATACCTATTCAATCAAACGGTGTTCACTCATCTCTATTGAGCAGGCTTTTCGATTTCATACAGAACGGAATTGGCTCCGTTTTATTTCTAAAACTTGTAATCTTTCCCTTTCTAGTCATCAGCACAGGAATGGCGATCTATCTCATTTCAGAATCGCTAGAATTCCTAACTCCAAAATTACATGTTTATTTTGCCATGTCCCAGTTTTGTAAATGTGTAGGTGAAAGACTTCTGCTCTGTCTGACCAAGATGGATTGGCAGTCATTTCAACGAACCAAGAGAGAAACGGATGAAGCGTCTCTGCTTTATATTGTTCTGACATCTTCCCGGAGATGATATTACATGCTTCACCGGGAGACTTCTCAGAGTAAAAACAGATGTATCCCCTCTCCTAACAAATCATTGAAAATACTTACACCTAACAAAATCTATACATTTTCTAGGTGTCTAGAGCTAATTGGTTCTCAGAAACACCAATTAAAATGAAAGGGCCACTGGGATTGTTTCAGCACTAACCCAGTTGGTGGGCATTTTTGTAACTGGATAGAGATGAGCGAACACTATTCGGAACAGGCGTTCCGAATAACATGCTCCCATGAAATGAATAGACATAGCACGCAGGGGGGGGGGTTAAGTGACCGGCCGCCGGCAAAGTATGGGTGCCGGCCGCTTCCATTCATTTCTATGGGAGCGTGCTATTCGGAACGGCTGTTCCGAATAGTGTTCGCTCATCTCTATAACTGGATCCTCACCTGTCTAAAGCTACTATATAACATGTCAATGTGACATGTCAAACGTTTGTAAAAAGAAAACAACATACAGTATGTACACCTTAAACGATTGAACTCATGATAGTATAGGGTAACTTCATGATCAGTGGTGGTCCAACCACTAGCACCCCAACTAATCCCAAGAGCAAGGAACGATTCCCAGCCTGATGCAGCTGCAGGGTCAACATTCATCCTACTGCTCTTATCATACTCTATGTGAGCATTAGGGTTGAGCGATCGGGAAAAATCAGATCCCGATCGGCGATCGAGCAAATTTCACGATCGGGATCAGCTGGAAAATGATTGGAAATCATATTTTGAAATCTCAAGATCGGCTCAGCCCTAGTCAATGCTTTAAAGTGACTTTTCCCATAGACTGCAAATAAAAACTTAAAATTCTAGGAATTCTAGGAATCAATGCCTATAGATGAATCTTCAGATTTCAGGATCGATTCTAAAATCCGATTTCTGATCATTTTCCAGCCGATCCCAATCGCGATTGTGAAATTTGCTCGATCGCCGATCAGAATCCAATCTTTCCCAATCCCGATCGCTCAACCCTAATTGTATATTATATATACAGTAGGGTTGAGCTAATCTTGAGATTTCAAAATCTGATTTTTAATCATTTTCCAGCCGATCCCGATCGTGAAATTTGCTCGATTGCCAATTAGGATCCGATCTTTCCCGATCCCGATCACTCAACCCTACTCAACACCAAGAACCTGGATTGACAATATTGCACCTTAATGCAAAGCAACACAAATAATGATCAGAGCCAGATTTGGGTCTTACCATATGAGTAGACCTAGATGGCTTCTTCCAATGGTTGCATCTACTAGAAGAAGTGAAAAAATAATCCAATTCTGTTTTCTTGAGTCTCGTCCAGGTACCAGATGTAGTTTGGTGGGAAGTAGCAAAAGATGGAGATCCCTATTTATAGATGAACTAAGTCAAAAAGAGGACCAATCTCTCCCTATTACATATCCCTTTCAGGATGTGAATCCATTGAATTCTCTATTACTTAGCTCAAGACCAGATCTCTAAACGACTGCGAACCCAAGCGTAACCTACTTCTAGATAAACTTACCCAAAAGATATTGTTACCTATCAATGGTCCATGAAACTGTCCCTACAGGCTTGGACTCGATAGACTTTGATTTTGTTTCTCTCCAACCTTATCTTCTATGTGACTCAATTCCCACTGACTTTTCTATAAAGTCACAAACCTTGGCAAAAGTCTTCAAAATAGACACAAACATACAATAAATCTTGAAAACTTGGCAAAGGTCAGAATTTGAAGAAGATAGCCTCAAGAGTCTTAAAAGATTCTTCCATCCTCACAACATCTTTACATTACAAATACAGTCTCAGATTCTAGAAATACTAAACTTTACGAGTCACTTTACATTTCATTACTTAGTATCTACTGTTAAATACTGTGACAACATGAAGCTCCCAGAAAAATGAAGTTGGATATAATTGACTTTCCTGAATTCTAGAATTTGTTAATTGTCTTCTATAAACCGAGTCTCAGAACAAGCAAAGTTTTTTTTTTTAACTTTTCTTGCGACTAAAATAAGCTGCAGGGACAGATAATAAAAGTCTACAGTTGACCTTTGCCAATAGCTGGAAGTAATAAAAAGTGATAGAACGGTCTAATAGTCTTCTGTATCAATAACTGCTGAGAGATGAAGCGGCCACAGAACTTAGTTGAGGCCTTGAGGTCATTAGTCACTTCTAAGAGTAATTTTCTTGAATGAGCAATTAAGAAAACTAAAGATGTGTGGAAAGAGATTATAGAAGAGCACAAAGCAAATGTGAGCGGCGCAGAAGGAAATGGCAGCTATGAGAATGGTCTTCACAAAGGGCTGGGTCAAAGGTAGACATTTATATAATGATTCTACAATATCAAGGATTGGATACAGAGAATAGAGACATAGATATAAAGATGATAGATAGATAGATAGATAGATAGATAGATAGATAGATAGATAGATAGATAGGATATTCCTTTAATAGTCCCACAATGGGGAAATTTCAGTCATACAGTTTCATAGATGTACAGTAGTATATAACAAGAGAGAAACACATACAAGCTCATGGCAGATAGAGAAATCCTAGGAATCATAGCAACTAAAAAGAAAGAAACACAGACACACTGCAGGATCATTTAGTTCTCTGTGCGGAATGATGTTAATAATAATACAGCCGACTTGGTTGTAGGACAAGAGGAGGGGTCATAGCATGTAGATATAATAAGCAGAAATATTTGAAGAGGTGGGGGACATAGTCAGCTATTATGATAACATGTGGTAGTTCTTTGGTACGTAGTGAGATCTCCTGCTCACAGCTGATAGTTCGGTATCTTACATCAGCACTATTGTCCATTAACCACAAAAAATGCCCCAAATGTCCTTCATCACAAGCCCTCCTCCTTTCTTCTTACCACTGTGTTCGACTGCCCCAAAGAAGTCAGAAACCATCCAGGTATACATGGTGCTGCTCTCTTGCCATGCTTCCATAACTCCTGGGGTAGGTGGGTGATGGTAGGTTCCCAGGCTGTAGCAGAGTCCCACGCGTCCACAGTAGAAGAAAGAAATTCCAGTCAGCTGTAGCATCTTCACGCATCAGCAATAGATGCCAAAAAATCATCTCCTTGAAGAAGAAGTCCACACTTCCATGTAGGTTTTCCTCCATGCCGCATGGTGTCCATGCTGTCCTAGCTCTGGGGGGATGGTAGCAGGCACATGTGTGCACACAGGAAACCAGCTGAACCAGGTCTTGAGTCATTGTCCATACTTTACAATAGAAACAAAAGGAACAAAATACTCCACAGGGTCTTCCATTTGAATTATAGTTGCTAATTCATAGTGCTAGATTGCTTGGTTACAGGATTCTTGAAGATACAGTGAAAAAGAGTGAGAAAGGAAAGATAAAGATAAAGATAAAGGTTGCTCCAAGCTTGGAGCACTGTATCAGGCAGCCAGCCATTCGGGGGCAGCGCCTAAAAAAAGATAGACAGACAGACAGACAGACAGACAGACAGACAGACAGATAGATAGATAGATAGATAGATAGATAGATAGATAGATAGATAGATAGATAGATAGTACAACATCTTCAGGGAGTTTTTATGTTCTCCCTGTGTTTGCATGGGTTTCCTCCCACACTCCAAAGACATACTGATAGGTCATGTAGATTGTGAGCCATTTCTGTAAAAACTGCAGAATATGATGGTGCTATATAAACAAGTAAAATAGATATTTTCTATGTGAAGCTCTATCGTTTTTTTAGTCTCATTATTGCTGCAGCACATTTTGCATTTCTTTCTGTTGTGTGAACATTTAGAATCTGTAAACAGAGACCTGCCTCTCCCCCGCCACTTCCTGCTTTCTGTTTTGACAATATCCTGTCTTAGGAAGGAGGAATATAATTAGTGGCCGGACCTTCAGAGAGGTTTTTCAGGCAGAAATCAACCATATTTCTTGACCACTTCCGGACCTCCCATAGACTATTTACGTCAGTGGTTGCCTTGTTCTGACGGGACATGCCGGTACGAGATCATGCAGCTGCTGATACTGGGAGCCAGCTGTAACATCAGCCGGAGCTCACAGAGAGAAGACAAGGAAGGTTTATTACCTTCCCTGCCTTCTCAATCGCTGTGTATACAGTGCTCAATGAGCGCTGTATACACGGCTATGGGCGCCGTCATGATGCGGCTGCTGTCTGATCCAGCGGTCACGTGATCCACCAGGTTCAGTGTCTTGCAAGAGCTGCTGGATCCTACAGGACCCAGATAAGCTCTGTATACTGTATATACAACGTGCAGCAGCTGTGTTCCTCCTGCAATTGGGGCTATACTGTATATACCAGCCCCAGTTGCAGGGGAAATCAGTCTCCCTAACAAACAAAAAAGTGATCAAATGTCCCCAAAGGTCCCTTATGACCTTATGGAGACGCCATCTTAAAAAATATATATATAACAAAATTTATTTAAAAAGTTTTTAAATTAAAAATTTTTTTAAAAAAATAAGTAAAATAATATTCCAATAAAATGCTGTTATTAAAGGTTATAACCCCACCCCCAACAACACCATACAAAATAAAAAATTACCATAACGGAGAGGAAAAACAATTTTATAAAGTTTGTCAGTGGCACTTTGTGTTATTAAATAAAAGAAAAGTGAAAACCGGACACAATTTCCCTCCTGTTTTGTTTATATTTTCCCAAATGTAAAAAACAAATTAGAACACATTCCAAAATAAAAACAACATAAAAATAAAGCCCTAGGTGTCCTCGAAAAAAGACGCAAAAATTAGTTGAATGAGACGTAGGAGAAAAATTTTACAGCCCTCAAAACTACACATACAAAAATAACCTAAAATGTGTCTGGTCCTGGAGCACAAAGTGGTTAAATAAAGCGCCTTACATTTCCATGCCGAATCACATGCTCGATTCAACGAGACTAACTTGTCTGAAAAGTTAAAGATTCTTTCATTTTGTTCAATCCGCCTGCAGTACATATGTTGAAACTGTAGGGGGCGTATTGTACAAGATGGTTTTCAGGATAAAGACAAAGACATTTTGAGAGAAAATAATTTTCTCTCTCCATGTATCAGATTGCATTCCCTCACTCAGACTCTTATCTCCATTGGTACCCATATCCAGCCTACACATAGAAGTCTATGGAGAGGGGATGAGGGAGGAGTAGACTGTCGTCGGGCTGTTCATTGAGTTATTCCTTACTCTCTACAGTGGTAGAGTATTCTCTCACAATAAGATGCCGTATCGTGGAGTTACAAGACATTTTGTAGTGGCAACATGTAGCAGAACTTAGCAGCTGCAGAATGTGCGTGTACTTTTTCCAGAACTCTCCTTTTCCGTCTCTTACCCTCTCCATAGATTCTTTTTTTTGTTAGAAATTAGCCTGATAAAAGGAGATTGAAATATTTTTCTTCAATACGATATTTTACAAAGCTTCGCATATTTACCTTCACTATTCATTTCTGGAAAGTAGTTTTATAATTGGAGACGCGCTCTAAGGCTAAATGTAATAAAGATGTGTCCCAGAAATATACAGTATACGGTACTAATGGAGGTGACGGATTTGCATGTAGAATTAAAGTTGATCTTAAATTGGCCTAAGTAATGGGTAAAATGGAGAGAGAATTCTACAATAAACTGTTTGGAAATGAATGTAAGTGGCCACATTCAATGTCAAACAAGAAATGGTACAAACATTGGAACTCTGAAATGTGGCGAAATGTAAAAGATGTAAAGGCACGGGTGCAGGCTCGGAACATGGTTGGCGCAACTACACAACTGCTTCTGCTTCAAACAGTTGGGGTCGAAGGTGTTGGACCCCAACAATCCTAAGGATAGGTCATTGATTCAAATGTCCCAGAAATACCCTTTAAAGGGATCTTATCATTGGATATCCTTTTTTCTGACTATCACGTAGGAAAAGCCTTAAGAAAGGCTATTCTTCTCCTACCTTTAGATGTCTTCTCCGCGCCACCATTTGGTAGAAATCCCAGTTTTCTTCGGGGTCATCCCCAATGCTGTGAGAGAAATCTCCAGCAATGTCTCTATCTTCTTCTGGAACGCCTTCTCTCTGCGTCTTCTTCCATCTTGGGTTTCAATCTTCTAGGCATGCGCTGGGGTCCGCACCCAGTGCTGTGAGAGAACTCATTTGCATACTGAAGAAAACCGGGATTTCTACCGAACGGCAGCACGGAGAAGACATCTAAAGGTAGGAGAAGAATAGACTTTCTTGACGCTATTCCTACTTGATAGTCAGAAAAAAAGGGTGTCCAATGATAGGATCCCTTTAAAGGGGATTTCTGGGATATTTGAATCAATGACCTATCCTTAGGATTATTGGGGTCCAACACCTTCGACCCCATCATTAGACACAATTTTTTCAGTAGAAATCCAGGTTTTCTTTGGTATGCAAATGAGTTCTCTCACAGCACTGGGGGCGGACCCCAGCGCATGCCTAGAAGATTGAAACCCAAGATGGAAGAAGACGCAGAGATAAGGTGTTCCAGAAGAAGATAGAGACATCGCTGGAGATTTCTCTCGCAGTATTGGGGATGACCGCCCTCAACATTTGCACACCGAAGAAAATCGAGATTTCTACCGAATGGCGGCGCGGAGAAGACATCTAAAGTTTGGAGAAGAATAGCCTTTCTTGAGGCTATTTCTACGTGGTAGTCAGAAAAAAAAGGTATCCAATGATAGGATCCCTTTAATTTGAGTTTGAAAACTTTTTTTATTACCTCCTCCAACTTTTTGTACTTCTTTCTTTAGAGAATTTTCTTTAGGCAACCCATATAAACTCCAAGCACGGAACTTTCTAACAAGCTGCTACAATTTTATTGGTCATCTCATGTAGACTCTCGGAAGCTTACCTCTCCTTTACATTTTCGGCTCACCTCCTGTGACTCCCCGTAGAAACAGTCAATAACAATATCTTTATGCTCTTGATGGTTAAAGTACAGCAAATGTTCTTTCCCTTCCACCCTAATGTGTGCCCAGCATCTGTGTAGATGAGCTATCAATAGAAGTCATGTGTATTTTTCCTTAGATCTTTGCCTTATCCAGTGGAGAATCTCGATTACACCAATGAGTTGGAAGCTGTTTCTTTTTAATGATTCCGATGCTGCCGGTCTGAGTAAAGGGTCACATGGTGGAGTTTATGTGTCTTTCCTTTGATGTCATTTTGCCAGTGTTATACTAGTATTTCTGGGTTTTAGGAAAAGTATCTAAAAGAGTCAGTTGCACCTACAAAATTAATGAATGTGTCTTCCTTTACAAGGTTCCTTACATAGCGGTACAGATGATTAAAGACTGTTGTAGCCGAATGCTCCGGAGTTTTTGGTTTCAACCCCCCCTAGGCTGTAATCACTGATACAATGTTTTCGTTTGTTTCACTTTTTTTGAGTCACAGACGAGAATGGATTTAAAAGCTTTGGTCAACAATTAAGATTTAAAAATAAAATAAATATATTCATAAATTTGTGAAATAATAAAAAAAAATAGCAATACTTTGGCAGCTCCTGTTCCTGGGCCCTCACCAGACTCTGTACTTCTCAATTAGGGTTGAGCCAAACTTAAGATTTCAGGATCAATTTTAAAATCTGATTCATGATCATTTTCCAGCCGTTCCCGATCACAATTGTGAAATTTGCTCGATTGCCAATCGGAATCCGATCTTTTCCGACCCCGATCGCTCAACCCCAATTATATCTTATATATACAGTAGGGTTGAGCCGATCTTGAGATTTCACGATCGATTTTAAAATCCAATTTCTGCTCATTTTCCAGCCGATCGCGATCATGAAATTTGCTCGATCGCCAATCGGAATCCGATCTTTCCCAATCCCGATCGCTCAACCCTAATTTTATATTATATATACAGTAGGGTTGAGCTGATCTTGAGATTTCACGATCGATTTTAAAATCTGATTTCCGATCATTTTCCAGCCAACCGCGATCATGAAATTTGCTCGATCGCCAATCAGAATCCGATCTTTCCCAATCGCGATCGCTTAGCCCTAATTGTATCTTATATATACTGTAGGGTTGAGCTGATCTTGAGATTTCACAATCGATTTTAAAATCCAATTTCCGATCATTTTCCAGCCGATCACGATTGTGAAATTTGCTCAATCACCGATCGGGATCCGATCTTTTCGGACCCCGATCGCTCAACCCTACTCTCAATACAGAAATACAGTCTACCTATTAATACCAATTTTTTGAAAAATTAAATTTTGGGTAGAATTTTTCCTCTACTTTTTCAGCATACAGAATAGGGCAGAGATTTACTTCTGATGGGGGGACATAAAACTTCTTGGCCATGTAACGCTTCTTTAGGAAAACAGTATGTAATGGTTTTCCAAAATGTCTTCATGACATTCTCCTCAGTACCCCTCAAATTCCCACAAAGGCCTATTGCCCAGCCAAAATAATATTCTGCCACTTTTTAATGATGAAGTCAAATGTTTTGGCAGATTAAATATAGTCTCTGTACTTATCAGTGGGATGCTAAACCATTTTAAAGAGGTGACAGAATGCATTGTGTGGAGCAGTGATCCAGTCGCAAGTATCCAATATAGACCGTGGTTTTAAAGATATCTGTGATAGGTAACCAGCAACCACTGGACGGGAGTCTTGGGTCGAGTAGTTTGATAGTCCATGGTGCAGAAGTGCTCCAAGAGTGCTAACTTTGGATTCCACTATATGAAGGGAGTTCATATGTTGGGGAGGTTTATGGGGGCATTCTCATGTAACACTTGCAATGCACCACATCCTTGTACACTTTTTGTGTGGCACTTCCTAAATTTTTCACTTTAGTGATAGAAAGCATGATTTCAGGATTTAAAAAAAAAAAAAAAAAAACTGTTCATGTTAGTGATTTTGCCATTGAGATGAATCAAAATTTCATAAGGGTTTAAAGAGCTTTGGGTACACCGGGGGCTTGAAGGTTGTATTTAAAGCCAAGTAGTTTAAAAGCCCGGGGTGCCGAATTTCTGTTTCTAATTCTGTTGCTGTTCTGATTTGGTTGTATCTGTGACCTTTTGGATTTGACCCTGACTCGAACATTGACATACCTCTCCTTTCATTTTGGTAATTCCTATCCTATCCTGGTTTTGACCTTGGCTTGTGTAAATACTCTCTCTGCCCATTATAGGTTTTCTGGTTTGGTCCTTAATTTACAATTGCTCCTATCTTCTGGCAGCCAAATCCATCCTGTCTTTCTGTGGGCTCTGGTGAATACCTAGGGGGGTGACCCTAGATTCTGAGAACCAGAACAGTGTTGGACTATTGGTAGCTTACTTATTTACTGTCTGTAGACTTTATCAGTTTCCTGTGGAATTCTTCAACAGATATGAGGGGAAAGAAATGGATGCGTCAAACAACGTCACTAAAGAAACTTCAAAGACCTTTACTAAAGAATATTGAATACTACACCGTATTGTCTTACCAGCGGCAGTATTGCAATACATTGTAATGCAGAGCAGGAATCTTCTCTAAATCAAGGCAACACATCAAGAATTATCTATAAAACATTCCGGTAATTCTTATAGCACATGTTTGCACTTAGGTCCTCGGTACTATAAAGCTTTTGGGCCCTTCACTTAAGGTTTATATAAATATAGTTTATTGTTTGCAACACAAGTAAACATTTAAGGTTCTGCTACCGGCCTTTGAAATGTATTATTTCAGTATTGATCTTAAAGCTGTTCACTACAAAGATAGAGCAAGATGAAAGGAAGTCCAGGTTATCTCATATCTTGCTAGGAAATGCAATTTAATTCATCGGAAGACTTCCTTACAAGACATATTTCTGCCATAGTAATTACTGGTGATTTTGTTGGGCGATGTTGCGATATTCCTGTAAGGTAAATAACTTCTTGCAAGCGAAGGATAACCAAATCAAAATAAAATATATCATGCAATTTCGAGAGCGGCTAACCTGGCAGTCGTCCATTCAATTCTTTTTAATAGCACGAAAGCAAGCCAATACTATCCACGGTAAGACGGTAATAGATTATCACAAAGAGGTCGGTATTTCCCTACAGAAATTATGAAATTCAAAAATAATCAATTTCATTTATTTTTATGTGTCGGTAACAACTCTCTCGATGGGCTTCACGGTCATGTCGCACATTCGGATAGGGAGGAAATGAGTCTAGGTAATGTGCTATTAATCTTACCAACAAGAAGGGAAGTTACTGTGATAGGTATCAAGAGAGGTGCACATATTGCTCGGGATTAGTCTATACAATAATCCCTTTATACCGTAAAATCTGGAAATTGAAGATCCAAAATGAGATTATCAGCTCTTCTTGTGTTTCTGGAATTGCCATTCAATATGTTATGTCTTAGAAAAACCTTCAAGTACTTGTCCATGATGCCCAATAAATCATAATAATAATGTTCAGATGCTGCGTAACCAGATGCTATTTTTGAAGCAAGTGTAGACAGTCTGTGACCATTTTTACCCTCTTCCAGATCCCTTCAATAATTGTACTGTTTTGGGGACCACTATAAAAAAGCTTATTCGGGATTCCAGGTTGTCCAATCCAATGGGACATGGTGCAACTCAGTCCCATTTAGAGATGGGGAAACCAACTTGTACCAAGCTGGATTCAACCCAAATTTTTCAAACTGAATGGTTTTAACAAATTTGACCAATTTGGAATTTGTATTGGACAAAGTAAAATGGCCACCGTTAGTAAATTATTACACTCAAGTCTCTTCCGACTCCAGAATATAATAGCTGGAGGCCCAGATGGTGGTGATAAAAACAAAAAAACATTAACACTCACCTTCTCTTACCTCTTCTGGGCCTCTTTTCAATATTTGGAAATTCGTGTTTTCCTCCTCCTTGTTGTTGACGTCACAGAAGAGGACCAAGCACTCTTCTGTGACGTCATGATGCTCGGCATGTCCATGTCACCACTGAGGCCTAATCATTTCCCTTACAGTTCTATTCAAACAAGACTGAACTGAACTGAGGTTTTGCTTCATCCGGACAAAACAAATCTTCTGGGGTTTGCCATGTGGACAACAGACATGATATCACTTCAGTAGAGCAAGTGGAGCTCAGTAATATAGTCATGAATAACCCATTTAAACTTCATCCCTATACAGGAGTCTTGCTCACAAAATATGTTGGCGATGCCTCTCTATGGCAATGAACGGGATAAGTTGATATTTCATTCAAGGCTACATAACTGTTATGAGTGATCAACATTGTCAGTACTTGATAGTAGTCACATGGACTGGTGGTTTTAAGGATCAGTTATATCCTAGTAAAGTTCCCCAAAGATGTCCTGAGTCAATACTCGTTTGGACATACCTGAAGTTAACCCTACAAATTACTTGTTAGCGCATTTTACATCCATAGGGAACACTACATGAGAACACACAGGTCTCTCAATATTGAAATTGCAACAGCACAATGGAAAAGTCTTATAATTACAGAAATCACAGAGGAGGTATCTAGATCAATCCACCAATACAAGCAGGACTCATCTCTGAAGAGGATAGACCTCTATTATAACCACCATTAGTGACTGGCTGTTCACCATGAGAGCAATGTAATGAGGCCAAAAGAAACACTTGTCTCTGAAAGTTTGGTTGTTTGCCAATGTTGTTCTGATGGTTTGTAGCCACACTGTTGCTTCCCTAGGCTTGGAACGTAATGTCCAATTTGACTTGAGAGAATGGAACGCTACGAACCTTTCTGCCAATGAGATCATCATTCCATGTACTTTGCCTTTGCGCACCTTTTGCTGTAATTCCTGTTTATCATTGTACTCGCCAAAATTGAAACCGTCAACATTGAACAGTGCTGACATCTTGTCGTAGGTGCGTGAGACTTCATACAGATACTCAACCAACGAAATGTATTTTTATATACTGTAAACACATTGGACGACTGAGATGAAATCTAAATGTGGAGTCAGGCCAACCAGTATCTTCCCTGAGCTACACCTCTATCACACTGCAGGGGTACCTCAAATTCCTCTCCAAATTCCACCAAGTGAACAAAGTGTAAAGGTCAAAAGCATTTCTCCAATCCCTTGTTCAATACTGAGTATATCTATACCCATGTGCTACATTTGCCGCAGAATATGACCTGTTTTAGAGTGGAACAACAAATATTTTTTCTCTATTCAAACAGATCAACCAGAATCTTCTGTTCCATTATAGTGTTGCAGCTTGTATAGTTTTAAGGTGATTCTTCAGCATCAAAGGGTTTGACCATCTCCAGGTTCTGAGAGGAATAAAAAAACAGAGGATCCGAGCCGAGTTTCTTCGACCCTGGAGGATTATCAGCATGACAGTGAATTATTCATAAGTATGGAAATAATACTGTAACTAGACACAAAGAAATACATTTGTATCTTTTGCATTTGGGATTCAAGTTTATTTTTTCTTACCAGATATTTTCCAATCCAGATGTTTAAGGCAATTACATTGTAATCTATAATAAATTCTGGTGCCCAATCCACTTGTTTGGTATCCACAGATGTGAACAGACTGGACTGGTCTTCAGTTTAGTTAACTCATGTTATTTCTCAATAAAACAATTTTTCACAATTTTACAATATGCTAACAAGAAGTTGACCATAAGTCATGCAATACACACTTCGCACCCCACCCCACGCCACATATAGACAGTTATTATATCAAGAGATCATTTGGCTTTTTAGAAAAGGTTCTTAACTAGAGTTGAGCCGATCTTGAGATTTCAGGATCGTTTCTTAAAATCCAATTTTCGATCATTTTCCAGCTGATCCCGATTGTGAAATTTGCTCGATCGCTGATCGGGATCCAATCTTTCCAGATTCTGATCTCTCAACCCTATTGGCCAGTAGCCAAGCATTGTGGGAACTAATGTGAGACCGCGATCCCACTGAAAAAGATTGCGATCGGAATTCCGATGGCGATTGTGAAACTTAGTCGATCACTGATCAAAATCCGATCTTTCCCAATCACTAAACCCTATTCTTAACTAGAGATGGGATAACTACATTTTTCTGAGCTGGGTTCTACCCAAAAATTCTAAATTGTTTGGTTTTTAACCAAAGAAATGGACATTTGCCTTGGATGAATTAAAATGGCCACCATGACATGCATTGCGGCAAATTATACTCAGGGGTGGTGGAGAAAAAATAAAATAATCACTTATACTCACCTTACCTCATCTCTTTTGGGTCACCTCGTGGTGTCCGGCGATGAACCAAGGGTCCTAACTGAGGCCTGTGATTGGGCCACAGCGGTCACATGGGCATGTCTAGTGTTAAAGCCCAAAAAGAGAGAATTTTATTAAAATAGACAAATAGATTTTCTACATTTATGGCATATGGCTGACTGTGGTATAAAAGTTCCAAGGATGCTGACTTTTTTCATTCTCCAATCTGTTTGCTTCTTTTCAGAAAATGATCAAGTTGGGCCAGAGAAGGACGTCTTGACTCGACAGATTTACTTTGACTCATGTTAGAAAACTTGTGTGAGTTATACTTGAAATCTAAACTTATCCTTGTCTTGTAATTCGTGCCAATAGTAAAAGACCCGAACATCTCGATGATTCAGATGCATCTCACATCTGCATTCAGAACAGTATAAACTTACCCTATTTCCGGAACGTGTATATAGGAAGCTCGACGGGCGCAAAGGTAATTAATGGGGTGGGTGGATTAGAATAGAAAGACAATTTATCAAACTTACTGTTGTTCAGTGTAGAAAAAAAGATGTACAAATATATGAATGGACAGTGCAGAGAACTTTCCAATGATTTATTTATACATAGTCCGGAATGTGGACACGTCTATAAATCCTTAACATGTCCTGCATCTTGCATTGTAGCCTTGCATACAAATGGCCCATTTCAATTTTGTCAAAGTGGCCTCCATTCTTCTATGAGCGCCCCCTGGCTGGTCCTATCAGGTTTCACACCTAGGAAATAAATAATGATGACCTTAAGGGTGGTTCAAAATGGCCTCCATGGAACCATCTGCTAATATACTTACATTTCCTTTTTTTTTTTTTTTTTATACTCTTATCTCCTTCACATTGAAAACTTCCACACTGGAGAGAGATTCAGTTCCGTATATTTACTGTACATATGAAAGGAACAAAAACAAAAGAAAAGTGCCTGTGTCTTGAATTATTATTCCACTCTTTACATCTCATCTGATTGATTTAGGTGCATTCTCCTGTACATAAGCAGATTACTTTACAATGAAGTCTATGGAGAAGAAGGAGGGATTGGGGAGAAGGAGAGAGTTATGATTTGCAGGCTAATTTAAAAAAACTAAAATAAACAAAAGCCTGCGGAGCCCACTGGGCTCTGAACCGCACGGCACCCTGGTGTGAACAAGGCCTAACAGTTAACAT
The DNA here is from genome assembly GCF_031893055.1 of Leptodactylus fuscus. Lineage (NCBI taxonomy): Eukaryota > Metazoa > Chordata > Amphibia > Anura > Leptodactylidae > Leptodactylus > Leptodactylus fuscus. The sequence continues at coordinate 6,327,204 of NC_134267.1, read as the reverse complement.
CAATGCCGAGCTAAACCACCAACCGAATGCTCCCTGTTACTTCACAGAGAAGCTGCCACTGCAGTACAAAGCAGTTTCTGCACTGCAAGACTAACACAAACAAAACTAAGACTGTGTGCTCCCAGTAGCTTACTTGACCACACCCACACCACAGCCACCGCAGGTAGCAGCCTGCCTAAGGTAGGATTCACAATACTAAATAAGGCTGAAGCCCCACGTTATTGTTGCAGATTTTGTTGATATCCAAATTCGAAAAAATGTGTCCAGCCAACCAATGTATATGAAATATAACTATGAAATATAACTTTTAGTTCATATTCCAATAAAACAGAAACATCTTACATGTTCCAGGAGCAAGACAAAAAGAAGATACAACACCTGTGGTCCGATCTTAGACTCCGCCTCCTCACAGGTGAGCCTCTGGCAGAACCAGCATTGATTGGCTGAATGCTATACACTGGCCAATCAATGCTGGTCAATGCATTCCTATGAGAAAAAGTAAGCTCCCTCGTAACAGCAAGCTGTCAGCTCCTAGCAAGGACGAGCCTGCTGCAGAACCAGCGTTGATTTGCCGAATGCTATACAGTGTATACTACCTACACTGTATAGCATTCAGCCAATCAACGCTGGTTCTGAATCGGATATTTACTGTGAATAGCTAGTAGTATTCGATCGAGTACGAATATTTCGGAAATGTAAAAAGTTTAGCTACACTTTAAGCAACTTGATTTCTGTAAGTGCCTTCTACACCCCTATAAATACACCTTGAAAAAAATTTGCATTGGTGACAAAGTCGAGTTAATGGAAAAAATAAAAATATAGACTGTACTTATATGAGGTATAACTTAGGGAGGGCAGTGGCGGTTTACGCCGCACATAATATATACAAGAGATAAGAATTACTCGCAATTACAATGAATTTTTTTTTTACTTAAACTCATACTAAATCTTTTACCGTGTTGGACACAGACACAGGAGGGACAAAAAAAAACAACAACATCAAACTGTGCGGTAAGAAAGGATTTATTTTTATTAGAAATAGGATCAGCAAATAGGATGTCAGGCATGACTGAAGATTGCATGGGGGTTTTATCTCTGTTATCAATTTTTATGCTGTAGTAAATGGTGCAGCATGATGTACGGACTCAGCAAGTCTTAAATATTGCAGTCCTGCACTGTACAAGTTCCTCGGAGTAATTCCTCACACTCACCAATCTCAGTATTTCCCACTACACTTCTGACCACTCATCTCACATTTGTTTGGGAAGAAAGAGAATCTCCTGTTTTCCCCCAATGTTACAGTCCATGGGAAGGGGCATTGGAAAGGCTCAAAAATGCAAAAGAAAGCTACAAAGCTAATAGATAGATCATTATGTATGTACGAGTATGTATGTACACATGTTATTTTGATGCATACTGACTGGTTGCAGATGTAAAGCAATGTTTTTGAAAATACTATCAAAAAAATTTTGAAAAATAAAACTTCTGAATAAACACCGTTGTCATTTTGCATAGTTTGTGCTCCAGAGCTTGTGAGACGGTGACAGGCAGAGTGCTGGAGTCCCACTATATAAGCCCCAGAGTCCTGACTTATGTGTGGTCCAGGGCTGGTCTGGAATAGGTTTCAATCCCAGCTGTGAGTCCTTTACTGGCCCATAAAAGGCTGCAGAGCTTGCACTTCAGGGCAGATCCTGGGAGGAGAAGAAGTGGCCGTGTCTGTCTTGACGCTGAGAGACTTGTGATATGGTGCAGTGTTTTTTTTGTTGTTGTTGTTGATTCATGTAAAGCCAGGATTTTCTGTTTAGTTAATGCTCGGACGAGCAGGATTTTGTTTGCCCTTATTTTGCCGGAAGTTAAGGCTGTATTTTATTTTGCTCATTTTTGTGCCTGACATGAAGGTTTATTTATTCTGCTGTTTTTCTTATTCTGCTGCAAGATTTGTGTCCCTGTTTCTGACTTGTTGGGTTCGCACTGTTTCTACTGGGCTACTTTCCCCACACTGTCTATAAAAAGAACAAGGTAGGTGAATCTCATTATATTCATTGTTGCGATTATTCTTATGGTTTGGCTCTCTGATTTGTTTCATACCTAACTAGTTCTGATAAAATCTGAAATTATTATTGTATTTTAGTAAGACCCCAATAATTATTAGAGACACAAGAATAATTAGTAGAGACACAAGGGAGGTGAGGAATTATATATATATATATATATATATATATATATATATATATATATATATATATATATATATACACATATACATTTATACTCACTTTTTCTCACCTCTTCTGTGTATCTTTGTGCCGTCCAGCAGTTTCACCTTGCCTCAACTCTCCTGCTTATCTTTGTACTGTCCAGCAGTTTTCAGTGTCATCTTCAGGCCTCTTCCTTCCTCTGTCTGATGTCACATACCCCGGGTACGTGACATCAGATATAGATTGGAAGAGGCCTAAAGAGGATGTTGAGGGACCACCAGACAACCAAGGAGAAGAAAGGTAAAATTAGTATAAGTGTTTGTTATTTTCCCTCACGTTCCCTGGGCCTCCTCCTTCTTTCACTTAACGAGACTTCAGAGTATAACAGTGTTTTGTGGGTGACAAACCCCAAAAGTTTCTTAGACAGGCAGACCTGAAATTTAATGTCTAATCCAGGTCTAAACAAATCGGTTCACCCATCCTTAATCATAAAATTACCCTTACAGCTCCTACTTCCTCAATGATGACACAGTCGGGGCTCAGACTGAGAACTTCAGCTCTGTCCCCCTTCTTGAATAGGAGCATTGCTGCTCCATCCACATACCCTGTATACAGCTTCTGGCAGCTGGTGTATGGCCTCATCTATTAGATACTGATTATCAACCCTGTGCATAGATCATCAGTATCCAATACTGATCTTCCAATAATGTCTTGGACAGCTGTAATATCATTACATCATTATATAGACTAGACTTCAAATACCTTTTTAATTGCATTGCATTCTAACAGTGAAGCAATGGGGGAAAAAAAAGTCAAGTTAAAGTAATTTACAACTGTTTACTTAATGTGTTAAAAGTCATGTTAAAGTTGGCTACATCCATAGGTCTTTCCTTAGAGTGTCCTTGTCTTTACATAAACATTACTTTACTATCCTCATTTGAGAAGGTATATATTATTTTTATCCATGTGCGGCCACCCAGTGCTTGTTGACTGTTCTGTTGACATTTTACAATAATAAAGTGCATCTTCATTGTGAGAAATCGTCCATAAACAACATTTGGAGAAAGTAATAAAAGATCCCTTACTGTAAGTCTATCTACCTGAATGCCAACATAGACCCTGATAGTTCTATATGGAACGCAAATGTTACATTTCTATTACTGTATCTATATCATTCAGACACTCTTCGCTAATATTACACTTCCCACTTCCCCTCGTACATTATCTGGGATTCTATTAAACTTGCCTACTTTAAAGAATGTCTCTACGTGTTTTTGAGCAATGTAATGGATGGTGCGGAGCGTGGGGGTTTGGCTGCCGAAGATTTAATGCTTTTGGCTGGCTCTTTGGTACAGTAAGTAACCTTACTGGGAAAAATCTTGAAGTGAAATATAACATCTGTCTCTCTAGATTCATATATTATTTAGCCCGATTAGATCAAAAAAGCAACCCTAACACTTATCCAGAATGTCAGTGAAATTTATGTGTGCAAAACCCTTTTTTATATAAAGGTAAGGCAAAGTCATCAATATTTCATCGCGTTTCAGCATTGATAGTAGATCCCAATAACGGAAAAATGTGGAATTCCGATAAACAGACAAACTTTATAGAATGAGGTTAGATTGGTGAAATAATGGATGAAGAAATATTATTTGTATCTATCTATCTATCTATCTATCTATCTATCTATCTATCTATCTATCTCCTATCTATCTATCTATCTATCTATCTATCATCTATCTATCTATCTATCTATCTATCTATCTCTTATCTATCTATTTATCTATTATCTATCTATCTCCTATCTATCTATCTATCTATCTATCTATTTATCTATCTCTCTATCTATCTATCTATCTATCTATCTATCTATCTATCTATCTCCTATCTATCTATCTATCTATCTATCTATCTATCTATCTCCTATCTATCTATCTATCTATCTATCTATCTATCTATCTATCTATCTCCTATCTATCTATCTATCTATCTATCTATCTATCTATCTCCTATCTATCTATTTATCTATTATCTATCTATCTATCTATCTATCTATCTCCTATCTATCTATCTATCTATCTATCTCCTATCTATCTATCTATCTATCTATCTCCTATCTATCTATCTATCTATCTATCTATCTATCGATCTCCTATCTATCTATCTCCTATCTATCTATCTATCTATCTATCTATCTATCTATCATCTATCTATCTATCTATCTATCTATCTATCTCCTATCTATCTATCTATCTATCTATCTATCTATCTATCTATCTATCTATCTATCCATTGTATATCTATCTCTGACAATTCATTTACATACTGTATATAAAGTAACACATTTACACAATTTGTTGCCTTTCCCATTTCTTCTTAGCTACACTTTCCTATGCTGACTGGTAGGATGTTTCTCGAAGTAATGGCTTATAGCACTCTGCAGAGCACTTACGCTTCCTCAGAATTTTCCTTGCACAATATCACTTCTGTCCAGTAGATGAGCAGGTAATGCTCTGAAGTATACCAATACCATTGTATAGCCATATAGCGGTATGTGTCATTCCATGGTCACAATCTGAAAAAATAATTTTTTTGCTGTAATCCATTGAATAAATGCAGTCTTAGATATTTCCCTGACAACCAGGATGCCCCTCGTGAAGCTCATGTTCAGCCCTACTTAAGTTCTTGCATCTATAGTCTCCCTTAAACTAAATTCAGTTCAGATCACGGTAGCACATGTGCAAGTTGTCCCATAGCTGCAAGATGTTTTTTTCCAGGGCATCTGCACAAACCTAGTCACAGCAATGTGGGACTATCCACCTATTTTGTCATGAATGTGGAATTTGTGGGCACATGTGCAGTAATGGAGAAGCTTCCTACCCTTTCACAATTGTCAACCAGGTCATACTCAGAGATGGAATTATACTAGAGTCCTGTTACAATGACTATTACCATACTATGGGCTTTATGGCACAATCACTACTTATGTAAATCTTACAATGTTATAAACCTGTGCTCAGTGAGTTTAAGGAGCTCAAGTCCCCACCCCCTTCTCCAAGTTCCCAGTTTTTGGTGATATAAATATACTGTGAATGTATATTGACTGTAACATTGAGTTTACTGTCAGTCCATTCTCAATCCTAGCAACAAACCTGTGTAATATAATATACATTTACTGTGCATTTTTGATTTGCATTATTACAGATATCTAGTAACCATAATAAATGGTAAAGCCAATGTCTTTATCTACTTAGGTACTTCATAGTGTCCTGTCCATCAAACAGTCAAAGCCGTCCACCAGCTTGTTGAAGAATACAGGAAGTGTGAAGAAGAGATAGCAGGTAAACTGCTGAGAGAGGGAGATAGAAGAACCTGTTTAAGGGCTCCACTGAGGTATCCTGTATTCTCTTACTGGCACCAAATGACAACAGGAGAGAAGATTGGACTGCCAGAGCCCCAGAGGAAGAGACTCCAGAGTATAATAACACAAGCTCTGTCTGAACTCTGAACTGAAACTTATGGGCAAACCTTGCAAAATTTGCAAAACATATCTCACAAGGTTTGTCCATCACAAACACCACAACTGGACATGCATGGACATGCACTTTGAAGTTACACGAGCTATAGTGTCAGCCATCTTTTATTTATTTAGAACACTGACTATTTGCAGCTCCAAGTCTGATTCAACAGTTAATTTCATGCTATTCCAAGCAGCTGGTTCTTAACGCCTTGTACTAATGTATCTATGCAATAAGCAAGAACCTAATTAAAATACGCTGAATCTGGCTACTATTAAAAGATGATTAAAAACTGTTAATACAGTGTATGTTAGATTTTCTTTTAATGGATAGAACCAGTGATCTGAAGTTAGTCAATAAACTGGAGTTGCTGCCAGCCATTCTATTGAATTCCTTCTAATGACACTGCAGCTGCTAATGTTTAGTTAATACGAACATATTTTTCAGGTTATTAGCGGTATCTTTTCAACAATGAAACTGTGCTCAATTGGTGGGAACACTTTCATCTTTCGCTCCTTTCATTGCAGTTTAATAAAAAAAAAAAAGGTAATGTGACAACAATACAAACAGAAACTATACAAATTAGGAATCTTACGTTGGGCTTTTAGGTAGGAGATGAAAGATAATAGATCGCCATAAGAGACAAAAAGTTTACAACAATCCATTTTGTGGTCATCCAGGACTGAAATAATAGGAACTGCTTTGATAAATAAAATGATTTCAAATAACATTGTATAATTGTATTAAGAGGTGCGAAAATAAATCGCTACAAAGTAAATCATTAGCGGAAAAAGCAACATGAGGCAAAATAAAATCTGCTAAACATTTAGAATGTGCATTTGTCAAAAAGATGTCTATTTTGCCTTTTCAAAGCAGTTGTCTGGGAAATTAAACATGAAAACAAAGCAATTTATTATAGACTTAGATTAGATTTAACATGTTGTGACATTCTGTAGTGTTGGCTGAATCTGCCTATTACCTCTCTTATGAGGCGCAGCCATCATGTTACCTTTGCTATCCTCCAAGCTCTCCTTGTTCCTCCATACTACTATGATGCTGCTGATGGATAGGCACCCTTGGCAGGGCACAAGCTTCCTTTCTGCTCCTTAAAGGGTCAATGTGCACAACCACAATCCTTTCCCAGCCTTTCTCTGTAAGGGTGAGTTCACACAGAGTAACGTACCACGTGATGTGGCACGTAGATGCCTCGTTAGCTTTTGCGGGCCATATACGCTCCCATTGATTTCAATGGGAGGCGGGATCGTATACGCAGCACTATTTTGCGGCCGTGATTTTGCAAAATAGCGCCGCGTATACGATCCCGGCTCCCATTGAAATCAATGGAAGCATATACGGCCCGCAAAAGCTCACACGGCGTCTACGTGCCACATCACGTGGCACGTTACTCCGTGTGAACTCACCCTAAGACTGTGTACTTAAGAGACAGATTCACTAACCAAACTGTGTCTGAGCAAAGGTTACTAGCTTTCTAGAGTCCTGCTCTATTGTATTCCTGTTCTGATGTCCATATAACCCCAACTTGTAGCTCATTCCTTGCCTACTGAGCTATAAACACTACTGTCTATCTGGTACTGACCCTGTTCTGTTCCTGACTACTCTTCCTGCACTTCCATCTCCGACCTTGACATATACCTGACCATTCTCGACCTGACCTCTGATGCTTCTCACATGCTGTCTTTTGGCCCTTGGCCAATCATCTACCCTGGGACCATTCCAAGAGGTGTCAATCTGGTTGTCTCAGATACCCTTACAAACATTAAAACTTAAATCTGGGGAGGCTACTTAGACAAAACACTTAGGAGTGGATCAAAGTGAATTCAGTTTGGTGACACGGTGAGTCCAACACCATCTAAATGTTTCATATTCCCAATCCCTTACTTCTCACGGCTACAATGCAAAGTCCAGGAGGTGTCAGTTAAAGTCAAAGCGGCCATTTTCTTGTAGCACGGGCATGCGCAGTAGGCTCTGCCTAGGCCCAATGCCTGGCAGAGTGAATTCAGAGCCGGAAGACGCCGCGGGGAGGCTGCACAGAGAAGACTTCTAAAGGTAGGAGAAGAACTAGTGTTGATTGGCCGACTGTATAGCATTCGGCTAATCAACGCTGGTTCTGCATTGAATCTTTCCATTCGAATAGCGAGTGGTACTCGATCGAGTACAAGTATTTCGAATACCTTAGTATTCGATCGAATACCTACTCGATCGAATACTACTTGCTCATCTCTAGTAACAACATTATCAAGTTCTTATTGTAGAGTAGAACAGTAACATGAATATTGGTTTCCCGATGGATTTTTTTGGTTCCTTTTGACAGTCTGTAGTCTGTGCCCCTTAGGAATAGTATAGACTGCCAGAGACTCAATAATCTCTAAGGGCAAACATCGGGAATGTGATGACCCCGTGGCTGTTCTTCAATAACTTCAGATTGTTTCTGCCGGGAGCAGGAGTGCTAATGGAAATATATGGGCACAATTATATACATTATATACTTCATCATATTCAGTATATTGGTCTGTGTATCCTCAAATCAGAATAATTGTTCATTTTTTTTAGTTAGATTTTTTATTTGTATTTTGTTTAGCATAATGCACCGGATTTATTTTTTATTTTATTATTTATTAATTTATTTTTATTATATATTATACAATACTAATTCTAAACAAAAAACAGCTCTCCCAATATTAGTAGTTTTGGAAAGCCGTATTTTTCCAAGGCATTTCTCTTCAGGACTGACAATCTAATGCTTTTGTGTATTTGCTAATAAATAATGTCACCTCTCTGCATTCCCGCCTGCTCATTATTTTCTAACACCATGGGATACAAGTCTGATCTTATTTATGTGCTATATGGATGTGTCAGTTATTAATTTTATTTTAGTTACTTCTCGGTGTCTGTTCCCAGGTACAGGACTTTATCCACTTCACTGATTTAAAGGCGACTTCCACTCCAAAGATAAGAATCCAGACATTAGCACATTTCAAGTAATAACACTAAAATGAGAGAAACCCAAGCAAATGCAAATCATACCAAGAAAAGTCATTTATAACTGGAAAAAACAAAAATTTCCAATATGTCAATGTCAAATTTTTTTGCAAATAAATATATAATTATTAAAAGAGGAAAAGGACTAGGATTCCGGGGCGAACAGACATTCTATACAGGGGCCCAGGGGGCACGGAGCCCCACTGCCCAAAAGAATTACATTGTATCGTATTTTAGATATCATGTAAATGACTTGGCTAACGAATTACTGAGCTGATAATTACTAATTGATTTTTCAAGTAGCCTAAGAGGGGATCTTTATGATGAACAAGGACTCGTATGATGAACAACTTCTCACACATAAATGATCAATCTTTTCATAAACGAAAGTGAATATACAAAAATTTGTAATATTAATAATCTTATTATGATCAAATACCTAGAGTCACAATTAACTTTTGTTGTAATATATTTTAGCATTTCACTATAGGATTTTAGTTTTATTCTATGCATGCACTGCCACTTTACTAGAACAGTGGTAGCATTAGGAATGGGGGGGGGGGGGGTCTGGGAACCCCAAATCTAGAGTTACAGAAGTTACTAGTCTACAGAATGGGAGTGATATGAAAACCCCTTTAAAGGGAGTCTACTAACACTAAAGCTGCTACTAAACCACGTATATGGTGCTGTAGGACTGGTCCTGGTATAGTGGACATACCTTACTGGCAATCTTGCTGCTGAGAAATTCAACACATATAGCCAGTAGGGTTGAACGATTGGGATAATAAAAGATCGGATCCCAACTGTCGATCGACTAAATTTCATGATCGCGATCGGGTTCCGATCCCACCTAAAAAAGATCGGGAATGGAATTCTGATCCCGATCGCTCAACTTACCTGCACAGAAGCGCTGCCGCTGCCGATCCCAGTTGTTCTTGCTCCTCTTCTCTCTACTTCACATGCCTGCAGAGCGCATGGCATGGCCACAAGCTTAGGAGAGTGTGGGTGGGTACTGGGAGGGGAGACACTGAGCAGGGCCACATCTGTCGGAACATCACTTTTCTTTTGTGGCTGCTGCGAAATTTTTGTCCTTTGGAAACGTCAGTCTTTCTATTTTTGTGGTGGAACTGGCTGCTGACCACAAAATAATATTGATGCTCCAGATTGTTGTACTCCACCCCAAGTGCACTGAACTGTTCATCTGCACATGAAATAACATCTTATCTTCTCATTAGGCCACTAACCAGCCCCACAACAGCATATACGTGGTTTAGAAGGGACTATGGGGTTGGTAGACTTACTTTTATTACCGTAGAGTTTGTACTTTTTCACTTTTGGGAAAGCATAACTCCTCTCCAATAATAATAATAAAAAAAAGCGTCATGGAAATAACGTAACATCATTCTAACATGTTTAGAGCTTGTGCACATGCATGCAAGTATGGCAAAACATAGTGGTGCACAAGGTTCTACAATACGTTCTAAAGATTAGAAAGGAAAGATAAGAAATCTAAATCAGATCTAAATATTTGGGGTGACTTTTGCCCTTTGGAGGAGGAGTCCTGGACGTGATATCGCCCTGATCTCAACATCATTCAGTCTGTCTGGGAGACATGAAGAGACAGAAGGATTGTACAAACAACATCCACGGAAGATCTGTGCTTAGTCCTCCAAGATGATGGTGGGAACAACCTCTCTGTCAAGTTCCTTCAAAAACTGTCTGCAAGTATCAAAAAGAATTGACATCAGGCAAAGGTTCCACCAAATATTGATGGGATTCAGATCTTTCTTTTCTCATTTCATTAATTGAAAAAAATATACTATTAACCCTTCTATTTTTGGTTGCATTCTTACTCTGCAGCATGGTCTCCACACCCGCCTGGGATATTTATTTTATATTAAGGCAGGAATGGTTTTATTTTGCTGGATTCTGATACAAATCAATAGAAAAAAAAAGTTGCATGCTTCATCCGATGCCAGATGTATAGCGATATCCTTCCGGTGAGAATTTATTTTGTACATATGGCACCCAACGCTGTGTGTACAGACTACCGTATTTTTCGGACTATAAGACGCACCTAGGTTTTAGAGGAGGAAAATAGGGAAAAAAATTTTGAAGCAAAAACTGGTAAAATATTTAATATATGGGAGTTGTAGTTTTGCAACAGCTGCAAGGCCACATTGACAGGTGACCCTGCAGCTGTACGGGGATGTATAGGGTGGTTTTTTTGCGGGGCCAGCTGTACTTTTTAGTTATACCATTTTGGGGGGATATCTATTGCTTAGATCACCTTGTATTGAAAAAAAAACAGGAGGTGATTTAGAACTTTTATTTATTTCATATTTTTAAAGTTTTTTTTTTTTTGTTTTTTTTTAAATATTTTATTCCCCCCGGGGGCTTGAACCTACGGTCACTTGATCGCAAGTCCCATAGACGGCAATACAACTGTATTGCCGTCTATGGGACATTCTGTCTATTAGTATTACGGCGGCTGGTCATAGAGACCAGCCGCAATACTAATACAGCAGTGACAGGCCGGGGAGCCTCATTAGGCTCCCGGCTGTCATCCGAACAGGTCGGCTCCTGCGATATCGCCGCGCAGGAGCCGGCCTGCAACTTCACAGGTACGGGGCCGGTGGGGACCGGCCCCGGGGGAGAAGGGGCCACGGATACTGACCCGGCATCCGCTGTACTAGAGAGGCGGATGCCGGGGAGGGATAGACGCCGGGGCCTGAGACATCGCTGCCCTTCATGAAGCCAGCGGCGGGGGGACGGAGGAGCGGAATAGCAGCATCACTCCTCCCGCTGCTGGCTTCATGCAGGACAGGGCAGCGATGTCTCAGGCCCCGGCACCTGTAATGGCGTCTATCACTTGCCGTCTTCCGCCTCTCTATTACAGCGGGTGCCAGCGCCACCTTCAGACTATAAGACGCACCCTTATTTTCCCCCAAACTTTTGCGTCTTATAGTCCGAAAAATACGGTATACAGTCCTATGAAAAAGTTTGGGCACCCCTATTAATTTTAATAATTTTTAGTTCTAAATATTTTGGTATTTGCAACAGCCATTTCAGTTTGATATATCTAATAACTGATGGACACAGTAATATTTCAGGATTGAAATGAGGTTTATTGTACTAACAGAAAATGTGCAATATGCATTAAACCAAAATTTGACCGGTGCAAAAGTATGGGCACCTCAACAGAAAAGTGACATTAATATTTAGTAGATCCTCCTTTTGCAGAGATAACAGCCTCTAGTCGCTTCCTGTAGCTTTTAATCAGTTCCTGGATCCTGGATAAAGGTATTTTGGACCATTTCTCTTTACAAAACAATTCAAGTTCAGTTAAGTTTGATGGTCGCCGAGCATGGACAGCCCGCTCTCAAATGATCTGAAAACAAAGATTGTTCAACATAGTTGTTAATGGGCAGAATACAAAAAGTTGTCTCAGAGATTTAACCTGTCAGTTTCCACTGTGAGGAACATAGTAAGGAAATGGAAGACCACAGGGACAGTTCTTGTTAAGCCCAGAAGTGGCGGGCCAAGAAAAATATCAGAAAGGCAGAGAAGAAGAATGGTGAGAACAGTCAAGGACAATCCACAGACCACCTCCAAAGAGCTGCAGCATCATCTTTCTGCAGATGGTGTCACTGTGCATCGGTCAACAATACAGCGCACTTTGTACAAGGAGAAGCTGTATGGGAGAGTGATGAGAAAGAAGCTGTTTCTGCAACCACGCCACAAACAGAACCCCCTTAGGTATGTAAAAGCACATTTGGACAAGCCTGTGGACTGTTGAAACAAAGATTGAGTTGTTTAGTCATACAAAAAGGCGTTATGCATGGCGTCCAAAAAAAAACAGCATTCCAAGAAAAACACATGCTACCCACTGTAAAATTTGGTGGAGGTTCCATCATGCTTTGGGGCTGTGTGGCCAAAGCCGGCATCGGGAATCTTGTTAAAGTTGAGGGTCGCATGGATTCCACTCAGTATCAGCAGATTCTTCAGAATAATGTTCAAGAATCAGTGACGAAGTTGAAGTTACGCCGGGGATGGATATTTCAGCAAGACAATGATCCAAAACACCGCTCCAAATCCTCAGGCATTCATGCAGGGGAACAATTACAATGTTCTGGAATGGCCATCCCAGTCCCCAGACCTGAATATCATTGAACATCTGTGGGATGATTGGAAGCGGGCTGTCCATGCTCGGCGACCATCTAACTTAACTGAACTTGAATTGTTTTGTAAAGAGGAATGGTCCAAAATACCTTCATCCAGGATCCAGGAACTGATTAAATGCTACAGGAAGCGACTAGAGGCTGTAATCTTTGCAAAAGGAGGATCTACTAAATATTAATGTCACTTTTCTGTTGAGGTGCCCAGACTTTTGCCCCGGTCACATTTTGGTGTAATGCATATTGCACATTTTCTGTTAGTACAATAAACCTCATTTCAATCCTGAAATATTACTGTGTCCATCAGTTATTAGATAGATCAGACTGACATGGCAAACACCAAAATATTTACAACTAAAAATGATTAAGATTAATAGGGGTGCCCAAACTTTTTCATAGGACTGTATGTGGACAAGTCCAGCCAAGTGGACAGGCAAGAGAGGATACGTCTGCAATAGGCTGTGTGGGAAGTCGTGTATGTCAAGAAACTCTATTGTGACCTACAGCTTAGTCTTCGAGAAGTATTTAATACATAGCATACAGTATATTATCATACAAACCAATCCCAGGCGTTAACTAATGTAATGTCAGCACAGCAGAGCACCACAGAACATTGAATCTCCTGATAAAATAAACACATATTATGTTTCCTTCCAAACCCACTCAGTGAATTACCGCTTAGTAGATTCAGCTCTGGCACCGTTATTGTCTGTAATTGCCCATCACAAGATAACTGTGAGATCAGACCTCGAAATACAGAAGCTCCTGGAATCAAAGACAACATCTGCTGCACAGCGTACAAGGAGCAAACCACAGGAGCCCTAATGGCTTGGCCTTGGATGGAAAGTTGAGCAAAAACATCATTAAACAAATAATGAAGTCTAAAGATTGTTATAAAATATTTCAAGTCATCTATACATGGATAAGCAGCTTGTTGTGGATCCCACAATGGGTCTCATGGGTCTAACAGAAGAAAAACTCTCCGGGGTCTCTGCTTATTATACTGAAGGGTTCCGATTTGGACCAAAGAAATTAAACTTACAAAAATTCACAAATGGAACCTCCCAATGTTCTCCAATCTCCAATCATTCCCCTGTTTGCCTGACCCCGAGCAGCGTCCTGTACTGCTAATATTTGTAGATCTCGCCATTAAGTAGAAGTCTATACAAATATTCTCAGGGTGTTGGATCTGCTTCTTGTTACATGCAGGTGCTTGATATTATGTCATGACATGCTGGGCTCATACACAAGAACTGCGGCAGCTTTGGCCAAGAAATGATCCCTGTATATGTACGTTCTATATGTTCTATATTTATGTAGTGTGTGAAAGACGGTTATCATGGATGACAGCTCTCAAAGTGGGTGGTTGTATCTCCATGCTTAATCTCTTGCAGGTGTTTGACAAATATACTATAAAATATACGATGAAAAATATTGAAACTGCATGTACTATTTATCTGGGCACCTCACCACTGCATGCGCTATTCATATAGACATTACATGCACTGTATCTGGGAGCTGAATTCACTACATATCGCAACACTAAATATACTGTTTTTGTTAACGCTGTACGCATTATTTATCTGGGCATGGAATAATAATAATAATAATAATACATTTTATTTATATAGCGCCAACATATTCCGCAGCGCTGTACAATTTGTAGGGTTAAAATACAGACAGATACATTACAAAGAGAATCGTTTCACACAATGGGACTGAGGGCCCTGCTCGCAAGAGCTTACAATCTATGAGATAGAGGGGGTGACACAAGAGGTAGCAGGGGCAGCATTACTTATACAGGGGTCAGACACTTCTGTAATAGAGGTGACTGTCATTACACAAACATAAAACTTTATGAGCCGTCACCAGTCGTGTCTTGTAACATGTGGATGGAGCTTGGACCTATAAAGTTATCCTGAGATGACATCATATCATGTGGGGTAATGTGGGAGCGGGGACAGAGGAGGGTTAAGGGTTTACGTTAGACATTGTGATAGGCTTGTCTGAAAAGATGCGTCTTTAGTTTGCGTTTGAAACTGTAGAAATTGGGAGTTAATCTGATTGTCCGGGGTAGAGCATTCCAGAGAAGTGGTGCAGCTCGGGAGAAGTCTTGTATACGAGCGGGGGAGGTTCTGATAATAGAGGACGGAAGTGTTAGGTCATTGAGTGAGCGGAGAGCACGGGTTGGGCGGTAGACAGAGATGAGGGAGGAAATGTAGGGAGGTGCGGCATTATGGAGAGCCTTGTGGATGAGTGTGATAACTTTATATTTTATTCTATATTGAATAGGCAGCCAATGTAGTGACTGGCACAGACCAGAGGCATCGCTGTAGTGACCGGCACAGACCAGAGGCATCGCTGTAGCGTCTAGCCTGGTAGATGAGCCTGGCCGCTGCATTCAGAATAGATTGTAGAGGGGAGAGTTTAGTGAGGGGAAGACCGATTAGTAAGGAGTTACAGTAGTCAAGGCGAGAGTGAATCAGAGAGACAATAAGTGTCTTTAGTGTATCTCTGGTAAGGAAAGGGCATATTCTGGAGATGTTTTTGAGGTGGAGGTGACATGAACGTGCGAGTGATTCAACATGAGGGGTGAAGGAAAGGTCTGCGTCAAACATGGCCCCGAGGCAGCAGCCTGCTGCCTAGGAGTTATAGTAAGGCCTGAGACTGCAATGGATATATCAGGGACAGATCTATTAGATGGTGGAAACAGTAGTAGTTCAGTCTTGGAGAGATTTAGTTTCAGATAGAGAGAGGACATGATATTAGAGACAGCAGAGAGACAGTGGAATACACTAGTGGAATAGTGGAATACACTATGTATCTCACCACTGCATGCACTATTTATGTGGGCACTGCCTGCACTATCTATGTGGGCACTGCATGTACTATTTATGTGGGCACTGCCTGCACTATTTATGTGGGCACTATCGGCACTATTTATGTGCCACTGCCTGCACTATTTATGTGGGCACTGCCTGCACTATTTATATGAGCACTGCATGTACTATTTATGTGGGCACTGCCTGCACTATTTATGTGGGCACTGCCTGCACTATTTATGTGGGCACTGCCTGCACTATTTATATGAGCACTGCATGTACTATTTATATGAGCACTGCATGTACTATTTATATGGACACTGCATGTACTATTTATATGGGCACTGCATGTACTATTTATGTGGGCACTACCTGCACTATTTATGTGGGCACTGCCTGCACTATTTATGTGGGCACTGCCTGCACTATTTATATGAGCACTGCATGTACTATTTATGTGGGCACTGCCTGCACTATTTATATGGGCACTGCATGTACTATTTATGTGGGCACTGCCTGCACTATTTATGTGGGCACTGCCTTCACTATTTATATGAGCACTGCACGTACTATTTATATGGGCACTGCCTGCACTATTTATGTGGGCACTGCCTGCACTATTTATGTGGGCACTGCCTGCACTATTTATGTGAGCACTGCATGTACTATTTATATGGGCACTGCCTGCACTATTTATATGGGCACTGCCTGCACTATTTATCTGGGCACTACCTGCACTATTTATATGAGCACTGCATGTACTATTTATGTGCCACTGCCTGCACTATTTATGTGGGCACTGCCTGCACTATTTATGTGGGCACTGCCTGCACTATTTATATGAGCACTGCATGTACTATTTATGTGGGCACTGCCTGCACTATTTATGTGGGCACTGCCTGCACTATTTATGTGGGCACTGCCTGCACTATTTATATGAGCACTGCATGTACTATTTATATGAGCACTGCATGTACTATTTATATGGACACTGCATGTACTATTTATGTGGGCACTACCTGCACTATTTATGTGGGCACTGCCTGCACTATTTATGTGGGCACTGCCTGCACTATTTATATGAGCACTGCATGTACTATTTAGATGGGCACTGCATGTACTATTTATGTGGGCACTACCTGCACTATTTATGTGGGCACTGCCTGCACTATTTATGTGAGCACTGCATGTACTATTTATGTGGGCACTGCCTGCACTATTTATGTGGGCACTGCATGTACTATTTATGTGGGCACTGCCTGCACTATTTATATGAGCACTGCACATACTATTTATATGGGCACTGCCTGCACTATTTATGTGGGCACTGCCTGCACTATTTATGTGGGCACTGCCTGCACTATTTATATGAGCACTGCACGTACTATTTATATGGGCACTGCCTGCACTATTTATGTGGGCACTGCATGTACTATTTATGTGGGCACTATCGGCACTATTTATGTGGGCACTGCCTGCACTATTTATGTGGGCACTGCCTGCACTATTTATATGAGCACTGCATGTACTATTTATGTGGGCACTGCCTGCACTATTTATATGGGCACTGCATGTACTATTTATGTGGGCACTGCCTGCACTATTTATATGGGCACTGCATGTACTATTTATGTGGGCACTGCCTGCACTATTTATGTGGGCACTGCCTTCACTATTTATATGAGCACTGCACGTACTATTTATATGGGCACTGCCTGCACTATTTATGTGGGCACTGCCTGCACTATTTATGTGGGCACTGCCTGCACTATTTATATGAGCACTGCATGTACTATTTATATGGGCACTGCCTGCACTATTTATATGGGCACTGCCTGCACTATTTATCTGGGCACTACCTGCACTATTTATATGAGCACTGCATGTACTATTTATGTGCCACTGCCTGCACTATTTATGTGGGCACTGCCTGCACTATTTATGTGGGCACTGCCTGCACTATTTATATGAGCACTGCATGTACTATTTATGTGGGCACTGCCTGCACTATTTATGTGGGCACTGCCTGCACTATTTATGTGGGCACTGCCTGCACTATTTATGTGGGCACTGCCTGCACTATTTATGTGGGCACTGCCTGCACTATTTATATGAGCACTGCATGCACTATTTATGTGGGCACTGCCTGCACTATTTATATGAGCACTGCATGCACTATTTATGTGGGCACTGCCTGCACTATTTATGTGGGCACTGCCTGCACTATTTATATGAGCACTGCATGTACTATTTATGTGGGCACTGCCTGCACTATTTATATGGGCACTGCATGTACTATTTATGTGGGCACTGCCTGCACTATTTATATGAGCACTGCACGTACTATTTATATGGGCACTGCCTGCACTATTTATATGGGCACTACCTGCACTATTTATGTGGGCACTGCCTGCACTATTTATATGAGCACTGCACGTACTATTTATATGGGCACTGCCTGCACTATTTATGTGGGCACTGCATGTACTATTTATGTGGGCACTATCGGCACTATTTATGTGGGCACTGCCTGCACTATTTATATGAGCACTGCATGTACTATTTATGTGGGCACTGCCTGCACTATTTATATGGGCACTGCATGTACTATTTATGTGGGCACTGCCTGCACTATTTATGTGGGCACTGCCTTCACTATTTATATGAGCACTGCACGTACTATTTATATGGGCACTGCCTGCACTATTTATGTGGGCGCTGCCTGCACTATTTATGTGGGCACTGCCTGCACTATTTATATGAGCACTGCATGTACTATTTATATGGGCACTGCCTGCACTATTTATATGGGCACTGCCTGCACTATTTATCTGGGCACTACCTGCACTATTTATATGAGCACTGCATGTACTATTTATGTGCCACTGCCTGCACTATTTATGTGGGCACTGCCTGCACTATTTATGTGGGCACTGCCTGCACTATTTATGTGGGCACTGCCTGCACTATTTATATGAGCACTGCATGTACTATTTATGTGGGCACTGCCTGCACTATTTATGTGGGCACTGCCTGCACTATTTATATGAGCACTGCATGTACTATTTATGTGGGCACTGCCTGCACTATTTATGTGGGCACTGCATGTACTATTTATGTGGGCACTGCCTGCACTATTTATATGAGCACTGCATGCACTATTTATGTGGGCACTGCCTGCACTATTTATATGAGCACTGCATGCACTATTTATGTGGGCACTGCCTGCACTATTTATGTGGGCACTGCCTGCACTATTTATATGAGCACTGCATGTACTATTTATGTGGGCACTGCCTGCACTATTTATATGAGCACTGCACGTACTATTTATATGGGCACTGCCTGCACTATTTATGTGGGCACTGCCTGAACTATTTATGTGGGTACTGCATGTACTATTTATGTGGGCACTATCGGCACTATTTATATGGGCACTGCCTGCACTATTTATGTGGCACTGCCTGCACTATTTATATGAGCACTGCATGTACTATTTATCTGGGCACTGCCTGCACTATTTATATGAGCACTGCATGTACTATTTATATGGGCACTGCCTGCACTATTTATATGGGCACTGCCTGCACTATTTATATGGGCACTGCCTGCACTATTTATATGGGCACTGCCTGCACTATTTATATGGGCACTGCCTGCACTATTTATATGAGCACTGCCTGCACTATTTATGTGGGCACTGCCTGCACTATTTATATGAGCACTGCATGTACTATTTATGTGGGCACTGCATGTACTATTTATGTGGGCACTGCCTGCACTATTTATGTGGGCACTGCCTGCACTATTTATATGAGCACTGCATGCACTATTTATGTGGGCACTGCCTGCACTATTTATGTGGGCACTGCCTGCACTATTTATATGAGCACTGCATGTACTATTTATGTGGGCACTGCCTGCACTATTTATATGGGCACTGCATGTACTATTTATGTGGGCACTGCCTGCACTATTTATATGAGCACTGCACGTACTATTTATATGGGCACTGCCTGCACTATTTATGTGGGCACTGCCTGCACTATTTATATGAGCACTGCATGTACTATTTATATGGGAACTGCCTGCACTATTTATGTGGGCACTGCATGTACTATTTATGTGGGCACTATCGGCACTATTTATATGGGCACTGCCTGCACTATTTATGTGGCACTGCCTGCACTATTTATCTGGGCACTACCTGCACTATTTATGTGGCACTGCCTGCACTATTTATGTGGGCACTGCATGTACTATTTATGTGGGCACTACCTGCACTATTTATGTGGGCACTGCCTGCACTATTTATGTGGGCACTGCATGTACTATTTATGTGGGCACTGCCTGCACTATTTATGTGGGCACTGCCTGCACTATTTATGTGGGCACTGCCTGCACTATTTATATGAGCACTGCATGTACTATTTATGTGGGCACTGCCTGCACTATTTATGTGGGCACTGTCTGCACTATTTATATGAGCACTGCATGTACTATTTATGTGGGCACTGCCTGCACTATTTATGTGGGCACTGCCTGCACTATTTATATGAGCACTGCATGTACTATTTATGTGGGCACTGCATGCACTATTTATGTGGGCACTGCCTGCACTATTTATGTGGCACTGCCTTCACTATTTATATGAGCACTGCACATACTATTTATGTGGGCACTGCATGCACTATTTATATGAGCACTGCATGTACTATTTATGTGGGCACTGCATGCACTATTTATGTGGGCACTGCCTGCACTATTTATGTGGCACTGCCTTCACTATTTATATGAGCACTGCACATACTATTTATGTGGGCACTGCCTGCACTATTTATGTGGCACTGCCTTCACTATTTATATGAGCACTGCACATACTATTTATGTGGGCACTGCATGCACTATTTATATGAGCACTGCATGTACTATTTATGTGGGCACTGCCTGCACTATTTATATGGGCACTGCATGTACTATTTATATGGGCACTGCCTGCACTATTTATGTGGGCACTGCCTGCACTATTTATATGGGCACTACCTGCACTATTTATGTGGCACTGCCTGCACTATTTATGTGAGCACTGCCTGCACTATTTATATGAGCACTGCATGTACTATTTATATGGGCACTGCCTGCACTATTTATGTGGGCACTGCCTGCACTATTTATGTAGCACTACCTGCACTATTTATGTGGCACTGCCTGCACTATTTATATGGGCACTGCCTGCACTATTTATATGAGCACTGCATGTACTATTTATATGGGCACTGCCTGCACTATTTATATGGGCACTGCCTGCACTATTTATATGGGCACTGCCTGCACTATTTATGTGGCACTGCCTGCACTATGTATGTGGGCACAGTATGTACTATTTATGTGGCACTGCATGTACTATTTATGTGGCACTGCCTGCACTATTTATGTGGCACTGCCTGCACTATTTATATGGACACTGCCTGCACTATTTATGAGGGCACTAGTTTTTTTGGATGGGATCCAATCCAGTTTTGCCAATAATCTGCATTTACTGCTACAATAGTGCCTGTGTTTAATGACGTCTTATCAGTAAATCACATAGTATCTATAATACTGCACATTTTTAGCAGAAATTCAACATTTCCATCTATATCCACCGTGTATATGATACCAAAATAAACCAGATTTACTTTCTAAAAATAAAATCAGTTGGAACATGATCAATTTTCTCAATGTTTTCTAAACATCCTAATTCTGTCCTCCAACAGCCGCTTCTTATTTACAGATTCTATTTCACATTTGCTTACACCAGTTGCATGATAGATGTTCTTATCTACTGAACACGTGGACAAAGGATTAAAAAAAAAATATGGAAAAAAAAATCTATAAAATTAAATTATCCTTTTTGTTAAAAATAGAAAATAAATGCACACGTTGATTATTTTAGCTTAATGTGTTTTCATTTCACACGTTACAATAACAGCTGAAGTTTTGCATTAGAAAAACACTTCTTAATAATTCACTTAATTCAGACAAATGACTATTTTAGGGAAGGAACAATCTTTGTATTTGTAACAATTACATACGTCACAATACACTGCGGCTCGAAACCCCATAACATTTCCTCCATTCATCAATAGTGCATTAAAGGTGCAGATCGGGTTCCTACAGCCACAGAAAATCCATTTGTGGCAATCTGGAATTAATTATTTAAGAAATAGCGGAATCAAAAAGCCTTATACCGAGGATTGGGTGGAATCATTCCTGAATTTCAATTGTGTAGAATAAAAAAAAATAAAAAAATAATTTGAAATAAAAAAAAAGCAATACATTGTAAAAGTTTTAAGCAGATGTGGAAAAATTCTACAAAGTAAGAAAGATTGTAAAAGTAGAAATGGTAATAGTTTATTCTTGTCAATGGTTTGGTCTAAATAATATTTATAACCTTGACATATTCTGACATCAGTCGTACTATTATGGCCGATATCCGATCTTTAAACATGGAGGCCACTCAACAAATAAAAATTTCCAGTGTCCAATTGAAATCCACCAATGCAGTATGTATATAAAATGTAACTTTTATTCACATAAAAAATAAAAGAGTTACAAAATAACCATTCAGGTTTTCCCATTTGACTCAGGCATCTTTTTACCCGCACCGTCGTATCTCCTGACATTGATTTTCCCTGAATCGAGATTTGGGGTCAATGATCCATTCCCTTGACAGCTGGGAGTTCCAATAGAGCTCTACGGATTATCCAATATATAGCAATGTATTTGTATTGCATTATATGTTATTAGTGATCATACCCCTGGGCGGGGAAGGGGTTAAAGTAGACATCTGTAGATGATATATTCTAGATCATGATGATGACTATGGTCTTCCTTCTGCTTCTTCTTTTTAATATTTACAGCCCATCTGATTTACTTCTGCTCCAGGATGACTCTTTGTCAGTTCTCATAGTCTAATGTGAATCTGAGGTCGTATGAAATCTAATTTCGGTATCTTCGGAGAATCTCGCCTCTGTTTTATCTTATCTCCTCTATATTACATCTCATCTTAATCAGTAGAATTCATTGATTTACAGATGTAGCCATCCTCAGCTTCAATCTGATAACTCGCCGTACGGCGATAACTCACAACTAAAGCCATTAAAGGCAATAGAAGAAATTTACTTAACAAATTAAAAGTCACGTTAAACTTAGCTACATCTGTAGAAAACACTTTGTATATCGACTGTGCAAGCCATTAAACATTTTTATATTTCAAGTGTTCTCGGTTGTTATTGATGACTATTCTAGTTCTCATTAAAAGGGATCCTATCATTAGAATCCCTTTTTTTCTAACTAACACGTAGGAATAGCCTTAAGAAAGACTATTCTTCTCCTACCTTTAGATGTCTTCTCCGCGATGCCATTCGGTTGATATTCCGTTTTCTGCCTTTATGCAAATGAGTTATCTCGCAGCACTGGGGGCAGGCCCCAGTGCTCAAACAGTACTGGGGTACTTCAGGGATCCGCCTCTACGCGTCATCTTCTGGCCTGGCTTTCAATCTTCTATGCATGTGCAATCGGCTCTGCCAGCGGGTCTTGGGCAGAGCCGACTGCACCTGTGCGCAACCATTTTTTTTGTGGCCGCTTACTACAAGAGATTGCGCAAGCAGCCACAAAAAAAATGCCCATGCGCAGGTGCAGTTGATTGAGCATGTGTAGAAGATTGAAAGTCAGGCAGGAAGACGACACATAGAGGCTGGTTCCTGAAGAAGATGGAGGTGGTACTGGAGAGTTCTGTGGACGCCCCCAGTGCTGTTTGAGAACTGTGGACCGCCCCCAGTGCTGCAAGATAACTCATTTGCATAAATATGGAAAACGGAATATCTACCGAACGGTGGTGCAGAGAAGACATCTAAAAGTAGGAGACAAACAGCCTTTCTTAAGGCTGTTCCTAAAACCTTGACTTTGTTAATGATAGAATTAGTTTAATAGAAATTGGACCCAATAGAAAAAAGACCCCCAAATCCCATCCCCCTCCTCAGTTTAATAACTCTTGTAATCTAGGTAGGAAATATAAAACACAACTCTAAATTTACTTTGCTTGTGTGTTTGTTACAAGGTTTCTTTACATAGTTTCATGTTACACATGTAGACGACTCTCACGGCTTCTTCCCACTCATTTACTTCACATTTTGTGCACATTTCTTTGCCACTTTATTCTTTTTTGTCCAATATTTCCCCAAACACGTTTTTTTCTAGTTATTTTTTTAACATCATCTTTCGCATGATCACACCATTTCTGCTTTGCATCTGCCGCCAAAGCATCTGTTTGACAAGTCAGTTTTCACACAAATGCACAATTTATAAATAATGTAACCTATTTCTTGGTATTAGCACCAGCCTCACACATGACATTATAGGGGGTATGGAGAGGGCTCAGTATTTGAGACCTTTCCATGTATGACGGGTGCCGGATGTATTATACAACAGAAACCTGCTGCTAACTGCCACAATTGGATTCTGAATTAATAGCTGAGATTCAGTGATGGTGTCCGGCCACTATATGAGGCACAGAGACAACTGCTTCTAGCTCCATGCTATGTAAAGTATGGGTGTTGGACATTGTAAGGGGTCTTCCACCCACCAATCAGATATTTATTGTTTATCCTAAAAAAAAATACTGGCCAACCCCTTTAAGGATTGATATCAATAATATCAATCCTTAACCAAACTGGAGATGAGTTAGATGTGGATACAGTTATATATGTGGATGCTTCCATGACCCCCTGGTGACTGGGCTTCCAACATCAGTCCTATCTATGCCATCACATGTTAATGTATGATTGGACATGTTGGCGTCTGGCATGACTGGGAGTGGTAGTTCTCGCTTAGGTGTGCCATCCATGGCTGGCAACATTCACCAATGAAAACACATGAGCAGAGATATTTTAATTTTATACTAAACATTTGTGTAAATACCTGATACCTGTATTTTTTAGCATTGTTGTCTATGTGGCATTATCCTTTAAACAGTAAGTCTATAAATGGTCTAAAGTTGGATCTACATATTAGATAGCTGGTGACCAAATACCAAAACTTATTCTAACCAACTGCTCCATAGACATGCATGCTCAGTTGAACTGGTCTTTATTGTCTAGGTGAGAAAGCACTGCCTTGTCTTCCAAATACCGAAGGACAAAGATTGAAATTTAACTGCTTGATCCTTTTCTTCTATGACATCTAATATTAGGGTAGGGATGGACCAGGGCGGTTTTAATTTATTAGTGGGCCTTGTGCAAAATTTTTGAAAGTGCCCCTCATAATTTAAATTTCCCTCCCCCCTCAATCAGCAATGTTTAAAAAAAACAAAAAAAGGACTAACCTGATCAAAACCAGTCCAAGGAACAGCGCTCACCCAAGCAATATCAGGGAACCTTCTTTATTGAAAATGTAGGTACGACACAACGCATTTCGAACCCAATATGGTCCTTTATCAGGGGCACCATTACTGGCCAGGATGGCTCGAGTCTGAAACACGTTGTGCAGGACCTACATTTTTAATAAAGAAGGTTTTCTGATATTGCTTGGGTGAGCGCTGTTCCTTGGCCTGATTTTGATCAGATTGGCCCTTATCCTGTTGGTTTATTCAAATTTCCGAGACGTACCATCAGCAGCTGCCCTATCTCCTGGCTCCATCCTTCCCAGGATTATCTGTTGAGGCATTTGTGGTGAGCAGGCATCTGTCCATTCTGATTTTCATATTGATGACTCTGAGATAATACGCAAGGATCTACTCGGTATTTCCATATGTGTTCTCTGCTGTAGACATCGTCAGCCAAATGACAGAATAATGGAGTAGGCAGCTGATAGCTCTGGGCTTTACTATTGTATTCAACCTCCATCTTTGTCCTAAAGACACAGATTGAGTTAGAATTACTGCTTGTTGCCCAAAATCTGGGGCGGCTGAGGGAGCCCTGAAGCCATAGAACCAAATGCGGGTTCCCACCTTATCCAACCAAAATGAACAGGTTTGACTGATACTCCTCTGATGTGCATGACCAGTCTAAGGCTGTGAAGGGTTGAATTCTCTATTCTTTGATGTTCTAGAGGTCAATAGGAAGTTTACATTGCATCAAGTGTTCCTATCCTCATGGGCACCTCTTAGGTGATGGGAGCTTTGGGAAATGCACACCTTTGCCAATACAAGGTCACCGCATGGCTACTTTGTGACTTCATTACAAACACTTTTACTAAAGAGCTCCATAAAGTTTTATAAACTGTGTTTTTCGATACTCTTTGGCCAAAGATCATTTTGTCCTCATTTCTCTACATCTACTCGGTTAGCAGCGCTGTAGGGCATATTTTCTAATTAATGATTACTTTTCTCAGGGATCCTTGGCAGCTGAAGAAGTGGATGTTTGGCAAGCTGCATCTGGCAGAATTTATAAGCCTATAAACTACATGCAGCATCTGGCTGGCTTCATACACCTAACTATTTATACCGTATTTTCATTGCAGTCTGTTATCACTCCAGATAATACACTGTTCTGTGTGAAACACAGGTGATGGCACTTACAATCCTAAACCTATTTATATCTATACTCAGGTAATTGAAAACTAGTTTTATTAACAAGACCAGAATTATTGGTTTTTGTTCTCTAATGTTTGCAAATTCGCGTTAAAGACACACATTGGTCCAATACCGCTGGTGTTTTCAATTACATCATTGAACATTCATTGTTTATTGCTGATTGATTGGCTATTGCTTATTGCTAACAAGATAGCAAGCAATAATCTATAATTATTTGAATGGATGAGTGAAAATGTATTGCTGCAGGATCTCCCCCAAGCCATCGGGGGAGCTAGTGCATTTGAGCTGAGCTGTGCAGGAGGTACAGTCTTCAGAGACAGACAAATAGTTTAGTCCAGGAGATGAACTGTTCTGCTGTGGTCTATTCTATGGCCGAGGGCAAGCACCAGACTTGGCACAGGTTACCACATGCCCATGAAGAGATGCAGACAGTGCACCAGAGAAGGAAAGCAGGTATCTGTTAGCAAATGTGTTAGACCATGGACAGGGCACATCAAAGCCCCCTTGCTCTCTTGCCCCAGCACAGTAAATCAGTTGGACTGCCAGAGCTAACCAATAAGTAAGGATACAGAGTTGTTTTTGAACAAAAGAAAGCTGCATTCAGTAAGAGGACTGTAAGGTAGCCATAAAGATAGTTACTAAGGATTTGAAGACTTTGTTAAATAGAATAGGCATCATTGCAAGTGAGTTACCGAATGTGCCTTGAGAGCCAGACTGTTTGACTGTTCAGATGAAGACTTTCCATGTTATTGCTGGAACATGCAAATCTGTCTCCCAAGATGTAAATAGGGAGACAGTACCTCTGTTATGCTGCCCTCTATAGGAAGCACCCTGAACATCATGCCCGACTTTCCCAGAAGCCTTTACTGCATCATGTGGGATTTTTACCAAGTCAGTTTCTCAGCTACAGACAGCCGTTTCGGTCTGGTTGGACCTCATCAGCACAGCATAGAGAGAACTGACTTGGTAGAAGTGAGAGGCTAAGGGACCAGATTATGGGTATAATGTAACTCCTTAAGGAGAGACCACCGATTAGGTATGAAATTGACTTGGTGAAAATCCCACATTATGCAGTAAAGGCTTCTGGGAAAGTCGGGCATGATGTTCAGGGTGCTTCCTATATAGGGCAGAATAACAGAGGCACTGTCTCCCTATTTACATCTTGGGAGACAGATTTGCATATTCCTCCCATGATCCCTTACAGTGGAGTGACTATGGCTGTATAAGTCTCCACACACCTAATAGGTGGTCTCTCCCTAAGGAGTGACATTATCCCCATAATCATGTTATTGCTGGTAAGAGACATGTGACAGCTAGTTTAGTTAATTGTGGCTGGCCTGCAGATACAACTAGCAACATTTGTCAAAAAGACTATTTGTTAGAGGAGAGGGAGACTCCCTCCAAACCAGGGTGCTACTGAGTACTAAACGCTACGTACAGCAATTCGTATTACTTTCAATTTTCCCTATCTCCTGTATGCAACAGGAACTTTCCATGTTATTGCTGGTGAGAGACTTATGTGCCAGCTAGTTTATTTAATGGTAGCTGGCATGTGGATATAACTAACAACAGTTGCCAAGAAGACTACTTGTTGGAGGAGAGGGAGACTCCCTCCAAACAGGTGTGCTACCAAATACAAGGAAGTTACATACTGTGAGTTACTTTCCTATTTGTATATATTTAATTTTTTCCTATCTCCTGTATGTCACTGAAGGTTTTCAAGTAAAAAGTTACAAAAAAGCAGCCAACTGTGAATGGACTCTGTCACCAACCTTAGAAAACCACTCATGGTATTAAGCAGTGTGCCACTGATACTGCATTGTATATCTTCTTTCTTGGCCGTTATAGATTATTTCCTCATGTTTTATTTGAAGGTACCCAGATTTTTTTTTTTTATCATGAATTCATGATATACGCCCCAAAGTCATTTTTTCCCAAAGTTTATCAGTATTATAAATGGTGCATGGAGGGGGGGAGGTTCAGTATATTAAAGATTTGACATAGAGTCCTTCATAGAGACAACCGGTACTGATGAGACACTGGCTATTTATGTTGGCATATCTTACTAGATATGGTAGGCACTTTATTCATTACCACTTTTCCTTTCCATCCTGAAGGTGGGAATACCCCTTTAAAAGGATTCTACCATTAAAACATGTTTTTTTCTAATGACCACGTCGGAATAGCCTTAAGAAAGGCTATTCATCTCCTACCTTTTGATGTGGTCTCCACCGCGCCGGTCATCCGAAATACCGTTTTTTTCCCGGTATGCTAATGAGTGTCCGGCAGCAAAGAGGGCGGGCCCCAGCGCTCATACGCCAATGGAGGCAATCCAGCCATGCCTTCTTCCTGATCTGCCTCTTCCCCTTCTGTGTCCTCTTCTTTCGTCATCATGGGTGATGCATGCGCAGTCAGCTCTGGCAGCGAGACCCTGTTAGAGCCGACTGCGCATACTGGCCAGCGGCCATATTTGTGAGGCCACAATTGCGTGCATGCGCAGTACGCTCCGCGAAGTATTTGCTGAACAGAGTGTACTGAGCATGCTCAATAAGGTCGTACAGCCCCCCGACGCCTGGATGAGTACACTCACGATGCCAGAGCCGACTGCGCATGCATCACCCATGACGATGAAAGAAGAGGACACAGAAGGGGAGGAGGCAGATCAAGAAGAAGGCATGGCTGGATTGCCCAGTTCCGGCAGCAGTGGGGACGCCTCCATCGGCGTATGAGCGCTGGGGACCACCCTAATTGCTGCCGGACACTCATTAGCATACCGGGAAAAAACGGTATTTCGGATGACCGGCACGGCGGAGACCACATCAAAAGGTAGGTGACGAATAGCCTTTCTTAAGGCTATTCCAACGTGGTCATTAGAAAAAAAACATGTTTTAATGGTAGAATCCCTTTAAAGTACAATATAATTGGTAAAAAATAAGCAAAAACAGATCAAGGCAAGAGGATCCAAGTATAAATGTCAAGAAAGATCATATAAGTTAACACAGAAAAGAAAGCAGATGAGAAGAACTGACGTAAACACTAACTCTAATGCCCCAGTGCCCTAATGCTCCATGTAGGCTGCAAATAAGGAACCCTTAAACCCAGGGGATTTACCAACAATGGCACTTGTGACATATCCATCGGACAAAGTATCAGATTAGAGTAAGTCTTACAGCTGGAACCACCTTGGCGTTTAGAGTTATGGTTCTTGTTTTCCCTTGAGAGATGACTTAAGATACAAGGTGCCTCTTCATTGGAATCAGTCAGACTTCAAGAACCTTGGAGTGAAAATACTTGAAGGGTTCTGTAACTATCACCGATTTAGATTGAACTTGATGTTCATCTCTCCTGGGATAAAAATTGACCAGGATGTCATAATTTGTGAATTCTGTAAAGATTCCAGTTGCTGAACTTCCATCTATTAAGCACATCACACATCTGACTGATACAGTATGTTATAAAGCAAGGTTACAGGAGAGACATAGAATGTGTTTGGAGTAGACGGGAGACTTCTGGAAATTCTCTTTTAAGCTGATTCTTTAGGAGAATTAACTAGTTCATCTCAAGTCACATCGAATCCTAAATGAGAGACCAACCTATCCGTCCCTACTTTCCCACTAAAAGTGGTTTAGAATACTGATAATCTATCAATAGGATGGACAACGAATATCAAGTCGGTGGGATCCGACTACCAGTCAGTTCATTAAAGCTAATTTGTCTCACAAATATTTACAAGCTTTTCCCATCAGTTTCATTTTGGTTCCAGCTGAACTTCCTCTTCAGTCCCTGAAATATAATAACTGGAAGTCCAGGGGAGTTGTGGCCAAGCCAATAGATTTTGGATTCATTTGAACTGGTTTGTTCATCTCTAGTGGTAGTAAATGGTATTACAGATTCAATCCTGTTCAAGTCATGCCATAACCATACACTTCCTGTAATCCTGAGAAAAGTACATTTTTGGACAAATGGATTTTTTTAACCTCATAAGGAACTCCATGTTACTCAAGAGGGATTGAGAAGAGATACTGTAACAAAGTACCACTTTCCGATTCTGTCCAGATGCTGAAAACCTCAAGAACATAGACAAAGTGCTACAAAATATAGAGAAGGTGGAGTGGGTTGTTATATATTTTGTTGGAAAGGTTCCCTATTCATTTAACCTTTTAATGACCACACAATTTTTAAAGGGATCCTATCATTAAAACTCATTTTTTTTCTCCCTATCACGTAAGAATAGCATTAAAAAAGGCTATTCATCTACTTTTAGATATCTTCTTCGTCGGTATGCAATGGGTTCTCTCGCAGCACTGGAGGTGGGCCCCAACACTCAAACAGCACTGGGAGTGTCCCCAATGCTGTGAGATAACTCTCCATCTTCTTCAGGAACGGCCTCTCTGCACGTCTTCTTCCGTCGCTGGCTTCAAACTTCTAGGCTTCAGGCAACCGACTACTCATGCCTGCCGGCCACAAGTTATTTGGCACTTACAATTCTGTGCAAAATTGTATTTTCTTGTGGCTGGTGGGCAGGCACAGTTGGCTTGGCCTTAGGCCCAAGGCCTAGAAGTTTGAAGACGCAAAGGAGACCCCTTCCTGAAGAAGATGGAGGCGACGCTGGAGAGTTCTCTCGCAGCATTGGGGACGCCCCTATTGCTGTTTGGACGCTGAGGACCGCCCCTAGTGCTGCGAGAGAACTCATTTACATACCGCCAAAAACCAGATTTTATACAAAACGGCGGTGCGGAGAAGAGATCTGAAGGTAGGAGAGGAATAACCTTTCTTAAGGCTATTCTTACGTGGTAGGCAGAAAAAAAATGAGTTTTAATAATAGGATTCCTTTAATGTTTTTATGTTCATGGTGATTTACCACCTGTAACTTTTTTGGAGGGCTACCAAATAATTTTATTTTTTTTTTTTTTTCATGATACATTGGCTTATTTAATAATTTACATCTTTACCTGGCCTTTTTTTTATTAAATTAAATTTTACAAAAAAATTAAACAATTTTTCAATGTTAAATTTGCAATCTAGCAGAAAAAAAAATTATGGTAACAATGTATTTCCTATAGTGTTTCAGTTGTTTAATATATAATAATATCAGCTACTATATGTAGGATTTGTTTGGATTTGCGCACATTATAGACGCTTCATGTATTTTCTGCACCGGTTTCTATACTTTCCATTTTCAGGGTATTTTCTCGGTCAGCAGACGATTGGAATAGCTTGTTCTTTTCCAGCCTTCATTGATTCACACATTGATCCTTGGATATTTTCCTCCACTTTAATACTCTTGTGTTTAAGACCTATTTTGCGATCTAGGACACTGTGCCGGGCAGCCGGCTATATTCTAAACATTTATTTAGTGGGAGAGATTGACTGTTTCCTTTTTCGCCGTGGCGTATCCTCAGCCATCATGAAATGGATCTGCTTTATCCTTCTTCTTATTCAGGTTTAAATTATATTTAAAACTATATTTTGTTAGGAAGATGTCCAAGGCTTTAGAGAAAGTTAAGAAGATTATAAGATATTACTGTGTATTGAAAGGGAGCCAGGAGCTAAAACAGATCTGTCCATGGAAGGCTATTGATACTTGGCATATACTAAGACTACAAAAACCATTTGGGGAGAGGGAAACCACATTGACTATTTCACTGTGCATTACCTAATATTTTCTTCTCCATATACACAGTCCAGTGCTATTAATGTGACCAGCACCTACTTTTGATGCCAATGGCAGAAGGCGCGTGTCATCAGCCATCTGGGTGCACTCATTATTGTGGAAGGCACAATGGATCAACACCAGTATGCATCTATCCTTGCAGACCATGTTCACCCCTACATGCGAATTGTTTTTCCTCAGGATGATGACATCTACCATATGGGCAATGCGACGTGTCATAAAGCTTGCAGTGTACGTGTGTGGTTCGAGGAGCACCAGGATGAGTTTACCGTACTCCCTTGGCCAGCAAATTCCCCGGACTTGAACCCAATCGAGAATCTGTGGGACCACCTTGATCGGGTTGTTTGCGTAATGGATGCTCAACCACGTAACCTAGCGCAGCTGGCCACGGCACTGGAGTCGGCATGGCTCGACATCCCAGTGACCATCATCACAACATCCCCTCTCTTCCTGCATGTCTCACCACGGTCCGCTCTGCCAAAGGTGGTTATTCTCGATTTTGACAGGTGGTCACATTATTGGGACTGGACTGTGTATATACTTGTTATACTTGTTATATACTATGTGCATACCTTGTTATGTTCCTTGATCTATTGTCTGGTTTACAGATTTGTCCCCTGACATTCCATCTTGGCTCTAAATAACTTAAGGTCAGTGTTGGAAGATGACCAGCTTTGCAAAAAAAAAACACTTTTGTATTACTCATCTTTCACCTTTCATCTCGATATACTGTACTACATCTCATTTCAAATTAAGGTAAGGAAGAAAACACCTGTATGCCAAAAAGCAAAGGCAGGGGCGTAATTTTAACAGTCGCGCCATAGGAAATTCAAAAGCCTTTATTTCACATAAGAAGATGCTAATATTAGACATGGCATATAATTTGTAAGGGTCAGAAGAATTGGGGGAGTTACCATTCCATGTACTTTAGAAAACTGGTGGCAATAGGTGTGGGACATGTTTGGCTCATTGCCCTATTTTATGCCAAAGACACACCATTTCACTCTTTCTGAGCCCCACTCACCAATTTTTTACCCCTTTCCATGCTGCACCATACTGTTACATTGCACTGAGTATATAGTTAGCGATCAGCACCACAATAGTTCGGCACTGTAACGCCACTAGAGGCTCAGGAGCTGTGCTGGGGGAATTATTTTTGATATTTAGCTATATTAAACCACTGAGGTCTGGGACTAGCTGCTGGAGTCAGAAAATATTCTAAGTCTGGTGGATTAACTCCTCGGATGTAGGGTTGAGCTTATCTTGAGATTTCAGGATCGATTTTAAAATCCCATTTCCCGATCCCAATCGTGAAATTTGCTCGATTGCCAATCGGAATCTGATCTTTTCCGATCCCGATCACTCAACCCTAGTCAATGCTTCTCTATGGAAAAAGTCCCTTTTTAGGGTTGAGCCAATCTTGAGATTTCAAAATCCGATTTCCGATCATTTTCCAGCCGATCTCGATAGCGATCGTGAAATTTGCTCTATCGTCGATTGTGATCCGATCTTTTCCGATCCCGAATGCTCAACCCTACTCGGATGCCGTGATCAATTACAGAATCTTGGGTTTCCAGGGTCTAGATCATCCTCTATACCTCCCATTGAATCCCTCATGATGAGATTGCATTGTCGAGGGGTTGCTTTGACTGCCAGGAAACCGAGCAATGAGCTCCAGAGTGCTGCTCCCTGTTATACATAGGGAGTCTGCGTACAATTGCACTGGAGATCAGATCCCAGGTTAAAGTCCCCTTGTGGGACAGGTAAAAACTAATATATATATATATATATATATATATATATATATATATATATATATATATTACATTTCTCAGCAGATAAATATTGTCTGCTGAGTGTTATCTCAAAGTTCCTGTTACTGGGCTGGATATTGAGGAATGGCAGGTAGGTTGGTAGTGGGACCTGTCATTCCACCCCCCTGCAGTCCACACTTTGGGGATGTTCTGGCAGCGACTCAGCTGCAGAGAGTCTCCTCGTCATGGAGGCTTAAGAAGTTGCTCCAGCAGTAACACTTTGGCAGAGCTTGGCTGGAGAGCAAACAGAGAGGTCATACTTTTGGAGCTGTGTCCTGAATGATTCTACTGGCTTTTGGATTTCTGTGATTTTAGGTGAGGTGACCTATTCTTATGTTGAGTTAGAGCCAAGCAGGGATTTATTTTTGTATTGTTTCCTTTTGTTGCTGCACTACCTTTTTTGAGTGAAAATAAACTCTACTATTGTTTTGGACTAAAGAAACTGGATTTGTGTGTCTATGCCACCCCACCTAGCAACCCCAGACCCTGACATTATATATATGCCCCATCTCCAGGAGATAACACCACCATATATACATATATACCCCACGTAGCAACCCCAGACCCTGACATTATATATATATATATATATATATATATATATATATATATATATATATATATATATTAAAAAAACAAACAAAAAAAAACACCTAATAATTCAGCTGGAAGCTGCGCCAGTGTCAAAATGCTGAATGACTAGTAGATGTTTGTGTCCCTACATGGATAGGTTTAGTGTATAGTATTCCTAAAGTAATGCCTAAATTTGGTATAAACACAGTGTAAAGTGTTTTATTGCTGCAGAATAATATATATATATATATATATATATATATATATATATATATATATATATATATATACAGTCCTATGAAAAAGTTTGGGCACCCCTATTAATCTTAATCATTTTTAGTTCTAAATATTTTGGTATTTGCAACAGCCATTTCAGTTTGATATATCTAATAACTGATGGACACAGTAATATTTCAGGATTGAAATGAGGTTTATTGTACTAACAGAAAATGCGCAATATGCATTAAACCAAAATTTGACCGGTGCAAAAGTATGGGCACCTCAACAGAAAAGTGACATTAATATTTAGTAGATCCTCCTTTTGCAAAGATAACAGCCTCTAGTCGCTTCCTGTAGCTTTTAATCAGTTCCTGGATCCTGGATAAAGGTATTTTGGACAAACAATTCAAGTTCAGTTAAGTTAGATGGTTGCCGAGCATGGACAGCCCGCTTCAAATCATCCCACAGATGTTCAATGATATTCAGGTCTGGGGACTGGGATGGCCATTCCAGAACATTGTAATTGTTCCTCTGCATGAATGCCTGAGGATTTGGAGCGGTGTTTTGGATCATTGTCTTGCTGAAATATCCATCCCCGGCGTAACTTCAACTTCGTCACTGATTCTTGAACATTATTCTCAAGAATCTGCTGATACTGAGTGGAATCCATGCGACTCTCAACTTTAACAAGATTCCCGATGCCGGCATTGGCCACACAGCCCCAAAGCATGATGGA
Source organism: Leptodactylus fuscus (assembly GCF_031893055.1). Lineage (NCBI taxonomy): Eukaryota > Metazoa > Chordata > Amphibia > Anura > Leptodactylidae > Leptodactylus > Leptodactylus fuscus. Next base: position 6,291,899 of record NC_134267.1, on the reverse strand, counting down.
ACCTCCACCAAATTTTACAGTGGGTAGCATGTGTTTTTCTTGGAATGCTGTTTCTTTTTGGACGCCATGCATAACGCCTTTTTTTATAACCAAACAACTCAATTTTTGTTTCCAAAATGAAGCTGCCTTGTCCAAATGTGTTTTTTCATACCTCAGGCAACTCTATTTGTGGCGTACGTGCAGAAACGGCTTCTTTCTCATCACTCTCCCATACAGCTTCTATTTGTGCAAAGTGCGCTGTATAGTTGACCGATGCACAGTGACACCATCTGCAGCAAGATGATGCTGCAGCTCTTTGGAGGTGTCTGTGGATTGTCCTTGACTGTTCTCACCATTCTTCTTCTCTGCCTTTCTGATATTTTTCTTGGCCTGCCACTTCTGGGCTTAACAAGAACTGTCCCTGTGGTCTTCCATTTCCTTACTATGTTCCTCACAGTGGAAACTGACAGGTTAAATCTCTGAGACAGCTTTTTGTATCCTTCCGCTGAACAACTATGTTGAACAATCTTTGTTTTCAGATCATTTGAGAGTTGTTTTGAGTAGCCCATGATGCCACTCTTCAGAGGAGATTCAAATAGGAGATCAACTTGCAATTGGCCACCTTAAATACCTTTTCTTATGATTGGATACATCTGGCTATGAAGTTCAAAGCTCACTGAGGTTACAAAACCAATTTTGTGCTTCAGTAAGTCAGTAAAAAGTAGTTAGGGGAATTCAAATCAATAAAATGATAAGGGTGCCCATACTTTTGCACCGGTCACATTTTGGTGTAATGCATATTGTACATTCTCTGTTAGTACAATAAACCTCATTTCAATCCTGAAATATTACTGTGTCCATCAGTTATTAGATATATCAAACTGAAATGGCTGTTGCAAACACCAAAATATTTAGAACAAAAAATGATTAAGATTAATAGGGGTGCCCAAACTTTTTCATAGGACTGTATATATATATATATATATATATATATATATATATATATATATATATATATATATATATATATATATAGCCACGTAAAAAAAAAAAAAGTATAATTTAGCAAAAAGTTATTAAGTGCATCTAAAATTCCGGAATTTCCTCTGCTGTTCATTTACACATCCAGGCCTTGCACACATTGTTTAGGACGTGTTCCTCGCTGGTAATTGTGTGCATTATATTTTATTTCCGTCTCTGTTATTGTTCTATAGGGTGACATTTTTCACAGTCCGGGGAGGAAATATTTCATCATGGGCCTTGGTGTTTAATAAAGCATGCCGGCAGGTAAATCATACGCGCGATAGTTTTGGCTTCCAGTAAGCTGATAAGACCAGCAGAATCTTCTGCTTAGACTGCGCGTCTTTAAGGGTTCTCCGGGGAGTTACAAAGTCACTGCAAGAGTTATATTGCTATATATTGATTTTTAATAATAACTCCTATATATATTTGGACAGGATCTTATGTCCATGAAGAGAAAGTTGTTACTTCATATCACAGCTTTATTAGCTAAGACGAATAGTGAAATGAAATACATGAACAATGTATATGGAAAATAATATTAAATACAGTAATTTTTGTCGTGATCAGCCAAGAAAATAAATGATGATGCAATTAATAATAATAATAATAATAATAATAATAATAATAACAATCATTTATAATTACATCATATAATAGGTTGATAAAACTGTGATATCATTAGTCTCCAAAATTTTGAATAATTCCATATCTCATTTTTGAAATGTTTTATACATGGCTATAATCTGATATGAACAACTTTGCAAAACACAAATGGATGTTTGCGACCTCCTGTAATTGGACATATAACAGTATGAAATATGCACACAATAAGTTTTTTTTTTTTTAAATTCTTATGTTTAACCTCAGAATTGTTCTACAATTTCGCAAATTAAAATTTTAGTTTTTTGATTTCCAACACAAAATAAATATCTCAGATACTTTTTATTCTATTTGTAGCATGTATGACATTTGTAGAAGTGGATATGTTATAAACCTTTGCATTCTGTGTACTTAGTAACTCTACCATAGAGAACTCAACTAATATCAACATCCAAAACTCAAGCGGTTCTGCTATAAAATCCCAGAATACTGTAATATCACTAAACACTTCCTAAACTCATTAAGTATAAGCTGTGTCCTCCTTCCCTTTCCTTTCCTCTTGGCTGGACATGCCCAGATATATATGAAAAGTTAAGAATCTTTTCTAAAAACAACATGATCTCAAAACGTCATGACTAGAGATGAGCGAGTAGTGAAATATTCGAGATTCGATATTCGAATATCGAATCCTATTATAATTCTATGGGGAAAAATGCTCGTTTCATGTTCTCCCCATGTTTGCATGGATTTCCATCCCATATTCCAAAAAAGACATACCGATAGGGAAAAAAAAATGTACATTGTGAGCTCTATGTGGAGCTTACAATCTGCATTTTTTAAAAAAAATGCTCATTTCTGGAGAAACCACTATTCGACTATAGGAGAGTCACCAAGTCCACGAGTAGCAGGAGGAGAGTGTTTAGGAGGAGCGCTGTGCAGTTAAAGCGCACAGACCCCATTATAGTCTATGGAGTCCGGGCGCTTTAACTGCACAGCGCTTGCAGTTGCGCTGATAAAAAGTAAGCTCCCTCATAACTGCAAGCTGCCAGCTCTACCGACTAGCAAAGACGAGCCTGCAGCAAATCAACACTGGTTCTGCAGCAGACTCGTCCTTGCTAGTCAGGAGATCTGGCAACTTGCTGTTACGAGGGAGCTGACTTTTTCTCATAGGAATGCATTGACCAGCATTGAAGGCTCATGTGTGAGGAGGCAAAGTCTTAGATTGGACCACAATGGAGACTGCTGTGGTAGATCTTAGACTCCGCCTCCTCACAGACGAGCCAACGGCAGAACCAGCGTTGATTGGCTGTACACTGGCCAATCAACACTCGTAACAGCAAGCTGCCATCTCTCCCAACTAGCAAGGACGAGCCTGATGCAGAACCAGCGCTGGTTCTGAATCGAATATTTACTGCGAATAGCTAGTAGTATTCGATCAAGTATGAATATTTGGAATACCGTAATATTCGATCGAATACTACTCGTTCATCTCTAGTCATGATGTTGGTGTCACCAATGTGACAAACTATGGACCCATGATGTCACAGAAACAGTGAGAGCAGTCCTGAAGAGGACCAATGATGCTGGGAAAACATCACCAGATGCCAAAAGGAAGCAATTTTAATTTTACTGCAATTATCTGGGTCTCTGCTTAATATATTCCAGGTTTTAACAAAACTCTGGTGTACAATAAAAACACCTATGGTGTTTAGCCCAGAATGAAACTGGTGGGTGAACCTCGAGAATATTTACAATCAATCCTATTGGGTTCGTCTATTCATAATGGGAATTTTGTCCAATTGTCATATTTGAAATTGAGAAGAAGACATTTTTTTGCGCTGATGGGGTAATTGGCATCAACCTCTTCTGAGTTTTTTGTCTTCCACTTGGTAGGTTTATTGTTCTGTCCTCACCCGTTCAAACTCCTGCACCGTCCTCTATCCTCATCCACAGTCCAGGAGACATGTCCACTCCTGATTACCTGCTCCTGGACTCTTGTCACTCTGTTTTGGCACTGTTATAGTTAACCTTTGTGTGCTTGTCAGTGATAGCTTATCTGCTAGTCAAGCCTGGGGTGAGTTGTGGACTTCCTTAAACTGGTCATCAGTCCATACATGGTTGCTGGCTATTGTGACTCTGTCCTTGCTAAATATTTCTCCTTTCTCATTGTATTTACTGACCTCTGCTTTTTGGCTTTTTGACTACTCTTTTGGATTGTGGTTTGGTACTATTTTGTTAATCTGGTATGTCTCCCTTGGCTTGCTGACTCGTCTTCTGTGTTGTTTTGTGTTATCTTGTCCTGTTCTGTGTATCACGTATCTCCAATAGGGTTTGTCGTCCAGTCGTCCCTGCCCCACACGGTGTGGGCCTAGGTTTAGGGATCACTATCTCTGTCTTCCCTTTCCCTATCAGCAGTTATTTACCTTTGGGCAATTCTAACATTTATACTTTAGATTTGATGATGTTTATACCTAACTATATTAACTATGTTACAATGCCAATATCGTGAATGTTTTAGCATAACATATTTTAATATGAGACTCAACACGTATTTTTCTTCTCACACTTAGCACATACAATCACACAATGACTGTCGTGAATTATAAAATGTTGTGTTACAGATTTTGTTGAACATTCTATAAACTTTACGGCACATCATTTTGTTATTGTGAACATAAAACAGTAGGAGACTCTGTTGCACCAGCTGGTCCAGTCATTTTTATCTGGAAGCTGTTCCACTTCTGGATGTGACTGTAAGTTTTAGCACTTAGGTGTGAAACCGCTCATAACGGAGCAATCACATTGTGTTCATCGTGAAGTCATTTGTTTAGATAACAACAAGAGATCCGGCTAAATATAATGTAACCGTTACTTACAGTAAGCCTAGACAATCTATTCCTGCATTTCATTGTCACAAAGCTCCCACTATAAAAATTCTAATATATAGTGCTAAATGTACGTGCCTAAACACACAAGATGTGCCAAAGATTCAGGAAACTGAATACAGTGTAGCAATGAATAAGTCAAGTGAATATGGAGAGTCTGAGCATTCTTTCAAGGGACAAGGATAAGAGTTGGGCTTCCATCCTATTACAGATAATTCACTGGCACCATTTTAGCTTTATTTAATAGAAGACAAGTGTGTTTTTTTTATTTTTTTTATTTTTTTTTAAACCTGGGACAGTTGGACCAAAATGCAATAAATTTGATATCCAATATGAATGGCTTGTCATAAAGCATGGTAAGGTAACAATGAGCAGTATGCAAGATAGGAAAGGCAGGAGCCAGGTAGTGCCAAGTAACAAATGGAAGTAGAGAAGATCAATGACTCCCTGCCAAGTAGCACTTTATAACACAATGGTCTATTAGAAAAATGATTGATTCCATATAACAAACCAGGTTCAGCTCAAACGTTCCAAAAATCTGGGGTTTTAATGAAGTCAACATTTTACGATTTATTTAGATCAAACTGTCCACCATGTGAAAGAATGGAGAAAGGACATGACCTCAGCGATCAGTCAGGCTTCACCGTAATACTTTGCAAACAGCTCTCATGACAGTGGGCATTTGATCATGAGGGACTATAGGTCAGAGGTCACTGATGAGTCATAATTAGAGATGAGCGAACACTAAAATGTCCGAGGTTCGAAATCCGATTCGAACAGCCACACACTGTTCGACTTTTCAAACGGATTTCGAACCCCATTATAGTCTATGGGGGGAAATGCTCATTTCAGGGGTACAGAAAATTCGATAAAATTATACTTACCAAGTCCACGAGTGACGGTCGAGCTGGATTCTCCTTGAAGTCTTCTCCCGGCGCAGCGCCCCCGCAGCGTCTTCCGTCTGGAATTCACTCTGCCTAGGCATCGGGGCCTAGGCAGAGCCGACTGCACATGTGAGGGCATGTGAGGGCATGTCCGTGCATGCGCAGTTGGCTCTGCCTAGGCTGGATGCCTAGGCAGAGTGAATTCCAGCTGGAAGACGCCGCGGGGACGCTGCATGGAGAAGACTTCTAAAGGTAAGAGAAGAACCAGCGTTGATTGGCAATATATAGCATTCTGCCAATCAACGCTGGTTCTGCATCGAACCTTAAACTTCGAACAGCTAGTAGTGTTTGATAGAGTACGAGTATTTCGAATACCGTAGACTCTATTTATAATAAGTACTGTATAAAAAGCCCAGGCAAAAAGGGAAGGTCTCTATTTTGTTGGAGCAATTAGAGAAATACAGTCTCAGACCATCACTCACGTCTCCCCTCCCAGTACCCGCCCACACTCTAATCCACAATCCCCGCCTTCTCCTAACATCTATAACATTAGCCTAGGAGGCGGAGGCGCGCATGGCGCTCTGCAGGCATGTAGAGTAGAGAGAAGAGGAGCGAGAACAACGGGGAGCGGGAGCGGCAGCGCTTCTGTGCAGGTAATTTGAACGATCGGGATTCTGTTCCCAATCTTTTTTAGGCGGGATAGGAACCCGATATCGATCATGAAATTTACTCGATGGCCGATTGGGATCCTATCTTTTCTGATCCCAATCGCTCAACCCCACTCCTGAAGCTTTTCTCTCTCTTACAGTGTATACTATAAGATATCCTTTAAGTCTTGTATGCAGATGTGTCCACCTTTATCGTAGCTTTAGTGTAGTCAAGGTTTTTGATTTCTCATTAAACAAATAAGATACAATACCCAAGCTGCTAACAAACACTGGGTGGCCACAAAGAGACACATTTAGGGTAGACATGTTGTGACAGAATATCATAAAATCCTGTCGTTTTGAACAACTAGTCATCTTGTGAGAGACACTTATGTACATGTCAACCAAGTGGAAAGGAATGGAGGGACATATTTTCTCATAGGATTTGGTAACAAATCTAAATCTAAAAAAAGGATAAATCTATACCTTGTAAACACTGTAGGAAGAGATACTTGTATAATAGTGTTTGTCCAGGATTTGGAGCAATATTAGGAAAGAAAGGGTGGATGCAAGAAAGAAAAAGTCTACTCTCATACTCACCTATCCCCAGTGCTCTATTGTCCGGTTGGTTTCAGTGGTCATGTGAGCCTAATGGCTTCCAGTGGGGTGAACCCTAGCGCATCAAGGCAAGGGGACCAGTTCTGGGCAACACAGCACAAGGCATAGATGAGTATGTCTCTCTTTTTTTCATTTTCCATCCACCCATACCATCCCTGAGATTGCTCTGAATCCTGTGTATCTTAAATGTAGAAGGTTGAACCAGAGATCTGTCCAATTGTCCACTTTATAATTAATCAGGGCTGTGGTTTTTCCCTTCCTACGGATCAACTTTTACAGTTTTTTAATGATAAAATCTTGAACCCTATGGACTCATTTTTTTAACCAACACAATTGTAGATTTTTTTTAGAATATTTCATGATCTTGATGAAATTTTATTGTGCACACCAAGATGAAGGAATCCTATAGTAATTTCTTCTGATTTTACTTTGAAATCGTACATAATATTTTACTATATCATTACCATATTATTTGCTGTATTATTCCTGTTGTTGTGTTGTTATAACGTTGCACATTTCATCTCTGCATCGCATCTTCCAATGTTGCTCATTTTACAGCCAGTTTACCATGAGAAGTAGATTTGGGACTGCAGTGAAAGGAATACTGAAGTTTTACGTGGAAGGCCATATGCTGCAGAAATATGTTACAATTCCAAAGTCGACGCCAGCCAAGTCGGTATAAAACAAGAAATGACTGTTACCACTTGTTTATAATACTATAATGTATAGCGATGAGTTCTCAATGTGTTCTTTAATTAGGAAACCATTTACAGAAACATGTTTATCTACTTACACTTTATTGCATAATGTTTCTGTTTATCGACAAAACTTTTGTTCTTGCGAATGGCTGGAAAAGTCAGAAAGACATCCACCGTGCTGTAATAAATGATCGTACAGTTGGGAGATAATTAACAATAACATTTTATTTACCTTGTTAAAGTTTATGTACATTACAGGCTGCTGTTTAGTGCGGAGACGATGGAAACGTCAGACAGCTATTTGGTTTTTGATGTCTGGGTTACTGTAATAACATACTGTATCTGTATTTCCGATATTACTCGGCTTATCTGCTTTTATGATTCTGTTTACAACTTACCTTTATGGAAAAAAAGGGCAGAATACTATCTGTATACGGTATTATTTCTGAATACTATCTGTATACGGTATTATTTCTGAATACTATCTGTATACGGTATTATTTCTGAATACTATCTGTATACGGTATTATTTCTGAGTACTATCTGTATACGGTATTATTTCTGAGTACTATCTATATACGGTATTATTTCTGAATACTATCTGTATACGGTATTATTTCTGAATACTATCTATATACGGTATTATTTCTGAATACTATCTGTATACGGTATTATTTCTGAGTACTATCTATATACGGTATTATTTCTGAATACTATGTGTATATGGTATTATTTCTGAATACTATCTATGCACAGTATTATTTCTGAATACTATCTATATACGGTATTATTTCTGAATACTATCTATGTACAGTATTATTTTTGAATACTATCTATATATGGTATTATTTCTGAATACTATCTGTATACAGTATTATTTCTGAATACTATCTGTATACGGTATTATTTCTGAATACTATCTATGTACAGTATTATTTTTGAATACTATCTACAGTATATACGGTATTATTTCTGAATACTATCTATATACGGTATTATTTCTGAATACTATCTGTATACGGTATTATTTCTGAATACTATCTATGTACAGTATTATTTTTGAATACTATCTACAGTATATACGGTATTATTTCTGAATACTATCTGTATATGGTATTATTTGTGAATACTATCTGTATATGGTATTATTTCTGAATACTATCTGTATACGGTATTATTTCTGAATACTATCTATATACAGTATTATTTCTGAAGACTATCTATATATGGTATTATTTCTGAATACTATCTGTATACGGTATTATTTCTGAATACTATCTATATACGGTATTATTTCTGAATACTATCTATATATGGTATTATTTCTTAATGCAATCTGTATACGGTACTATTTCTGAATAATATCTGTATACGGTACTATTTCTGAATACTATCTATATACGGTATTATTTCTGAATACTATCTATATACGTATTATTTCTGAATACGATCTGTATACGGTATTATTTCTGAATACTATCTATATACAGTACTATTTCTGATTACTATCTGTATACGGTATTATTTCTGAATACTATTTGTATACGGTATTATTTCTGAATATTATCTATATACGGTATTATTTCCAGTGTGTTAACTTAGTGACATCCTCGGATGTAACGTATGTGATAGTGTATACAATGTATCAATATAGATCTACTTGTGAAAACATTTCACTATTATATATTAAACACAGTAATTCATAGGCAGACCTGTCTTAGCACCGCAGATTAAAATCTTCTCATTCAGTTAGTATAGATGACAGTATAAAAGCATAAATTACCGAGAAGTCTTCAGAGCACTTAAAGCATTATAAGACAGCGGCAAGAGGTAGGCTTTTACTTTACACTTAATAAAGCCTTACTATTAGATAAAAATAGCCGACCGTTCTCTGTCCAGGTAAGAGCGATTATTACCCTTTACACTGATATATAGCTGATTGGCCTTATGGGTTTCCAATACTAACATGAACATGGCTGTATTGTGGTTCTCTCGAGGGGTCTGAGATACGGAGCCCTTCTTTAATCTATTCTGTTATGCTATGCTATTATTCATGTCCAGGCCAATGTAATATTGCAGACAAACAATTTATAGGCCTTTCCGTTTTGACATATCAAGGTAAACAATGCAGAGTGGATCAGGACCTTATTAAGAAAAGTCATGAGGTTATAGTAGGGAACGAGGGGCCCATACAGGATCCTTATCTATTAGCCTAGAGAACATATACAAAGGGCATAGAAAGGGGTTAAAGGTGTCATACAAGGAAATAAAAGCTTACTAGTGTATTGGATAAGTTACTTACGACTATACAGTTAGACCCAGAAATATTTGGACAGTGACACAATCTTCATGGTTTGGGCTCTGCAGCCACCATATTGGATCTGAAGTGAAACATCTCCGGTTCAATTGAATTGTATAGTTTAAGGTTTAATGCAAGAGGTTATGCAAAAATTCCCCCATGAAACGGTCGGGAATTCAACCAAGGACTCCTCATGTCAGAGGCTCCAAAGTAATTGGACAAATTAACATTGCCAGGAACAATTTAACCATTGAGTGTCTAATTATCAATGTTTATGCTGCATTAAGATAGCAGCGAACATTTTCTATGTCTCTGCTCCTAAACAGCGGCAATAACCTGTAGTCCACTTTGTAGGTAACATTGACAGCCTACACTGTGTAGTGTGTTATCAATGTATGTGTGTTTTTTAATCTATAGTCAATGGAGATGAGCGAGTAGTATTCGATCGAGTAGGTATTCAATCGAATACTACGGTATACGAAATGCTCGTACTCAATTGAGTACCACTCGCTATTCGAATAGAAAAATTCGATGCAGAACCAGAGTTGATTGACCGAATGCTATACAGTCGGCCAATCAATGTTGGTTCTTCTCCTACCTTTAGAAGTCTTCTCCATGCAGCGTCCCCGCGGCGTCTTCCGGCTCTAAATTCACTCTGCCAGGCATCGGGCCTGGGCAGAGCCAACTGCGCATGCCCACACTACAAGAAAATGGCCGCTTTGACTGTAAGCGGCCATTTTCTTGTAGTGCGGGCATGCGCAGTCGGCTCTGCCCAGGCCCGATGCCTGGCAGAGTGAATTCAGAGCCGGAAGACGCCACGGGGACGCTGCATGGAGAAGACTTCTCGGAGAATCCAGCCCGACCCTCACTCGTGGACTTGGAAAGTTTAATTTGATCGAATGTTGCCTACCCCTGAAATGAGCATTTTCTCCCCATAGACTATAATAGGGTTCGATATTCGATTCGAGTAGTCAAATATTGAGGGTCTACTCCAAATGAATATCGAATATTTAACTACTCTCTCATCTCTAATAGTCAATACAATTTCGATTTTTATCTCTTATATCGATACTAGTACAGTCTGACACCTTCTTTGCACATTCGCCACCTATATAAGTTGTGATAAGAGTCGCGTCCTCTTGGACCCCTCTATTATTTCACAGACCCCCATACATAAGACCTCGTCTCGCACTACTTTACTGTCTTCGCTTTGCATTCATTAACAATATTTATTCACTTTCCCATAAAACCCGTTCCTGCTTTCCCTGCCAACCCATACATTTTTTAGCTGACAGATAGAAATTCTGAAGCCAGGCTCTTATCATTGTGGTCGTGACTGAGCCAAGAAAAAAAAAAAAATGTTGAAAAATGTGACTCGGTTCTATCACCTCAATTAACATGGAATCTCAATGATAAGAGAACGAGAAGAATAACCTGAGCCGCAGCTTCTGAAGACTGATAATAACTTCACATGACGCGTTTTTGCCGCTGGTTACCGTCACCTACTGCAGGTGCGACTTGTTTCTTGTTTGTCATTGATGTTGCTAAATATGATTTTCATTAATAGATTCTAATGACTATTCCCAAAGTGAAAAATGCATTGTGAAATTAAGGAATGAAATCGTATCTAGAATATTATTATGGATCATCACACTTGAAGTTCTCACCTATCTCTGCCACTTTGAGGTGGTAAGGAATTACAGAAACAGCCAAAGATGAATGTTCTACGAGGTTTCTGTAAGTAAATAGTTATGGAGAACACAGTGAGCAAGATTGTATCTGTAATTCCTATTTATGTCTATGGTGATCAGTTGTCTTCTGCTGTATCCAAAAGTCTTGGCTTGGTGCTCTGGGTATTGAGCCCCAAATATCCTTCTAGTTATTCATGTGTATGTGTTTCTGCCACATCAATTGCAAACAAATGCATAAAGTTACATACATGGCTTCATTCTGGTGGCTGATTCTACGTTTGATGGATCCCCCCCCCCAAAAAAAAAAAAAAATGTTACCTATTGAAATGTATCTTGCCTATTAGAGTTTGGGCTAGCCCCTTATTTTAAGTGACAGGTAATACATACAAAGATATCAGGGACAAATGTTTTCTTGTAACTTTCTGGTAAGAATTTGGGAAAGGTCCTTTGATATTCTAGAAGGACTGTGGTCCTGTAAGAGGATGAAAGGGTTATCTTTCTAAGGGTTAGTTCACAAAATCTGCCTGCAAGAACGCCTCCCATTTATGTCAATGGGAGCCTCTAGCTTTTTTTCCCCGCTAGCATTTTTTTCAGCTAGCGGGAAAAAAAGCGACCTGACCTATCTTCAGGGGGATTCCGCCTAGAAAAATCCATGGAAGTCAATGGGAGGCAAAAAACCGTGGTGCGCGTTTTTTTGGTGCGGTTTTGACATGGTTTTTGCAAAAACTGCTAGCATTTTTCAAAGAGAAGTTTCCACATCCATACACTGTACTGGACCAAAAAAAAAAAACAAAAAAAACCTAAAAACATCTAAAAAATGCTGCAAAAACGCCTCATGTAAAAACCGCATCAAAAAAAATTTCCTAATTCCTGAAGCAGATTTTTTCAGCTGGCAAAAAACTCCATGTGAAGATACCCCAGGGTAAGTTCATACAGGAGTTTTTTGGACTGGAATTTGACGCAGAGGCCGCCTCAGATACTGGTCCAAAAAACAGCTGCGACTGGATGCCGATGAACCAGCATCCAGTCGCGGCATTCCTCTCTGGATCAGGCCCAAATGAATGGATCTAGTCGGGAGGGAGGAGTCGCGAGGCGGAAGTTCGCGGCTGAATCAGCAACGGAATCCACCTGAAGAAAGGGCAGGTTGCTTCTTTTTTCTGTGAGCGGAAACAAACCTCTTGTGGAAAAAGGAAATTACCGGTTACCAATGATTTCAATGGGAGGCAATTTTTTGAACACGGATTCCACGTCAAAATCCTGACCAAAAAACTCCCGTACGAACTTACCCTTTAGACTGCAATCTTAGGTGAGACCAGTAGTGACCCTATGCAGAGACCCTGTGTACGATGGCCGCCATGAGAAAGGGGCTCGGCCCCGAAACACGTAGGCAATTTATTGTTTTTTGTGTCTTTCGTGATCACATGTCGTAAGTGTGTTTTCTTCATCTATTTTTCTGGTTCTTGTGTTATATATTTTATCTTTATCTTTCTATTAAAAGTTATGTTTTATTGATAACAATTTTTGAGTGCTGAAATATTTTTGTTTTGAGACTAAAAAAAACTTGTAGAGGGACGGGTAAGGTTGTGGCATGGTATGGGATTGGGGAGCACTCTATGGAAAGTGATTTTGAATTTTAAAGGAGCTCATGAATGGAGCCAAATAGGGTTAGTCAATTTCAGGAGTCCTTGGGAAGTATAAAGAGTCCATGATGGTCACTAGTGAGAATAGAAGGGATTCCCACTGTCTTATGCATCAGAGACCCTGGTGTATTACTGATACCAATTCATGTGACATATCCTGCATGTATCGACCTCCAACTGCATGCAGATAACAAAAGTTTTGGTTTTGGTAACTAAAGAGTGACTGGAGGTTTCTTGGGACCTTTTATAGTATATGGCAGGAATGGGAGGATCTGCTAGTGTGTAGTGGGATGAGGATAGTCTGGAGGAACAGATGTCTCCGAATAGCAAGCTGGGTATTTCCTCCAGTCTTCCAGAAAGTCCAAACCTTCATTAAGATAGTTGACTATAGTTAGTTTAGGCAAATCTAATTGCTGGCTATTCATGACAATGCCCATCGGAGAGAACTATAGAAATAAGAAGAATGAACAGGGGCTACACGGTGGCTCAGTGGTTAGCACTGCAGCCTTGCAGAGCTGGAGTCCTGGTGTTCAAATCCCGCCAAGAGCAAAGAACCATCTGTAATGAGTTTGTATGTTCTCCCCATGTTTGCATGGATTTCCATCCCATATTCCAAAGACATACTGATAGGGAAAAATGTACATTGTGAGCTCTATGTGGGGCTGACAATCTACATTAAAAGAAAGAAAGAAGAAGAATGGATAAAACACATTGCATTCATGTCGGAATATAAAAATAAGAAAGTTTCTGCATCCAATTCTTTACAGTAAGGAATAACATATGACAATGGTAACGTTGCTCATGCCGTACGTCAATAAACCTCTGTGATCTTCCATACGTCGATGACATCCCTATATCATTTCCACCTCCACGTTCTTCACTTTAAGCCATGCTGTTCTATAAAGAAATCTGAAAACAATGTGATGAGGATCAAAGCTTCCATTGATTTCTCTTTAGCATTAATATACTATATACAGTGTGCGCTGCTCTTGTAACCCCATGCAAGGTCACGACAATGGATTTGTTTGCTTGGCATCTCTTGATGCAATTTATCTGCTTAATAAATCGGGAAAATGCTAAAATTTACAGAGCATCAAGGGTAGCGCGAGGTGTCACATTTTATTTTGCAACCTCAGCAGTGCCCTGTATTCTTCAAAGTTTTCTCAGACTAGCTCTGTATTACTGCGATAAAAAGTTTGGGTCGGAAGTTTTTAAGCTTTGGTGAAAATATCAGGATATTCATTATAAATGTGCTGTGTTTGGGCTACATAGGACGTTACTAAGGTGCTGGAGTCTTTGCAGGTATTTTGTTTGTGCTCCATTTTAAAATGAATTGAAGCCACTTGAGGAGTTTGCATTGTGACATGGATAGGGGATGTCCGAATTTGACACTGATTTTGAGGTGGAGTCCGAACCAAATTCAGTATTGAATTTGCTTCCCATTTTGTTCAGTGGGAGACAAAGACCTAAATGAGGCACGATAAAAATAATGGGGTCTGTGTGCTGGCCGCGCGCTGCACGCATGAATCATGTACATTGTGAACTACTTTCCTGTCTGCATGTTCCCTGCGGAGATCTGGCGGCAAGCACATGGACCCCATTATAGTCTATAGGGTCTGTGTGCTTTTACTGAACACCGCTTGCAAATGCATTCGATAGTCCGTTCGAGGGGGTCCCCATGCGGACTCCCCCGAATGAAATACAAATGCAGATGTGAACGAGGGGTGAGTCAAAGCCACAATGGAAATCCTGAGGGATGGGGAAAAAGCTGAACCAATTTACCTATGTGCTGTTCAATAACATTGTCAACCCCAAATAAGTCATATAATAGGATTTCTGGCTTTAGAGCCTCTAATATGTCAGTATTACAGTCATGAGCTGGACTCATCGGTGCACTGGACGGGATGCTCCATTAGAAGCTTCGATTGTTGGAAAAAAATCTTGCTAAAATAGTGCAGGATGCTGTGCTATTATGAAAGGTAAAATGACAGGTCCTTTACACACACAGTATAATGCCATTTATTGTCCCCACACAGTATGATTTCCTTTAGGGCACCCCACTAAGCATAATACCTCTTACTGCCCCTACACTGTATAATGCCCCTTAGTAGCCCTCACACAGCATACTGTGCCACATTAATGCCCCCATGCAAAATAATGCTCCCTGATGCCCCTCTACATTGTATATAATCCTGTCCCCATATTGCTGGCCTCTATCTCCTGTGGACATCAATTTCATCCATAAAATGTTGGCAAAAGCAGGACCGTGTGACTACAGAGAGCACTCCGCCTCTTCCAATGCTCCTGTGCAAGTTTGCACTAGTGCAATGTGTTACTATGGAGGTGACTTAGCTCTGTGCATAGTGACATGGTTCTCCGTCCACATGGGCATGCCAGGGAAATATGGCTTAAGTTCCATCCTTGACATTGCATGCTTGAGTTGCCGACTTTGATATAAGATCGATTTCAATGGTGGATTACAATGTACAGATACAACATGGCTAACATTGACAGTCTGCAGGATCTCAACAACAAAGTACATAAAAAGTGATTGATCCACCTGAGATAATGCCCTGCTTACACATGCTGCACTGATACATCTGTATAAAATATGCAAATCTATTCTCCAGGATGTAATTAGGAGAACAGTGCACTCTATATGCCGCCCTCTAGAGGACCGTACTGCCTATGTAGGCACACACTCTCCCTGATGTGTACGATTATCCCCTGACCCTGGTCTATAGTATCTCACTCTGCCAAATCAGTATCCCTGCGCTATGCTGAGGAGGCCCAATAGGCCAAAACAGTGCTGTCCATAGCTGGGAATGGAATAGAAATACTAATTTGGCAATTAAATCCGCATCATGACAGTAGACTTTTTAACTGAGTCATGCATGATGTTAAGGATGGTGCCCTCTAGAGGCGGTATACAGAGTGCACTGTTCTCCTAATTACATCTTGGAGAATAGATTTGCATATTTTTTACCCAGAATCCCTAGCGGAGATTGTAATTCTCCATACTGCCTATGTAGGCACACACTCTCCCTGATGTGTACGATTATCCCCTGACCCTGATACATCTGTAGGCATTTTGGATTGCCACCTGGGCAAGAGGTTCCCAAGGAGCACAAATTGGCCACCATTTTAGAGAGTAAAGTCTGTTCAATGTTAGGAAACTTTATGGTCCCTTGTATAACATCAAGAGAAACCCAGGGAACCACCAGAGACCCCAGAGTATAACAATATATAGCACTTCTGGTTCATGCAGAATAAGTTCAGCCCAAATATAACCAGATGTTTGAAACTCACACAATGAATATCACGACGTTCGCCCATCTCACAAATACAGACAGCAGAAGTAAGACTAAGATATCATGTCCCTTTAGAACTGGCCATATACTGTATATTGTGCGAGTGTTACATTAAGTATAACATTGGACTGAATCATTTTCCTTAGTTCATCAGATCCATAAGTAATATTCTCAATGTAACAACATTATAAGAAGAGGAATTAATAGCATGTGATAAAGTATATATAATTACACAACATAGGGCGCTATTATTTCAGGGCATCGCATGGTATCCAACACCTCTGAACTGGAGACATCTACATACTGTGAAGAATCTCAGCCATTCAACAAATGTTATAAAATTAATGAATTCCCTGCAATGTTTTCGTCCTCGGTGCGGCTGATTGCCAGTGACACCGCGCAGACACCCGGCTGATTACATGTTGTGAAAACAGCTCCGATATATTGTGGCATTAAGAAGCCCCGGTAAAGGTGACGGCTGCTTGTTCAGAAAATACGTAATTAGTGCAACTAATAAATAGATTGGGATTGACTTATCTAGTGAGTGAGAAATAAAATCATCGCCACAAGTCAGCGATTCTTAACTTTCGGTATATAAATAGATGACAGCGCTTACACTATCTATATACAGCAGTGTGCTAAATACAAGTGCTAAGAGTTTATATTTGTCAATGAGCTAAATGAAGCGAATTAAGAAAAGAGAAACGTAATTCCATCAATATTCACAGTGACCTTTGCCCTTCGCCTTCCATCAGTTCTTCTCCGTACTTGCAAACAGTATTTGGAAGAACTGGACAGGGGGGGTTGTTCCCACCATCTTGGAGAACTAAGCCCAGATCTTCTGTGGATGTTGTTTGTCCAATCCGTCTGTCTTTTCATGTCATTCCAGACAGACTGGAGGATGATGAGATTAGAGCTCTGTAGTGGCTGTATCATCACATCTAGAACTCCTCTTCCAAAGGACAACGGTTAACCATGGTGGTTCAGTGGTTAGCACTATAGCCTTGCAGTGCTGGAGTCCTGAGCTTGAATCCCACCAAGCACAACATCTGCAAGGAGTTTGTATGTTCTCCGTGGATTTCCTCCCATTCTACAAAGACATACTGATAGAAAAAAAAATGTACATTGTGATCCCTATATAGGGCTCACCATCTACATAAAAAATGGCGGAAACAGGGCCATTTTAAGGGCATGTTCACATGGCGTGTCAACATTCTGCATGGCTAGCTGGCACCAACATTCTGTTGCCCTCCAGATCAGCTTAGAATGAATGGGCCTTATCGGGAGGGAGTCTCGCGCAGCAGAGGGCGTGGCTGAGTCTGAATCCACGGGAAGAAGGGGCATGTCGCTACTTTTTTCCGCTACTAGCAGATTCCGCGTCAAAAAACTCCGTGAATGAGCCCTAACACTTGAAAATCTGGACAATTGTTCACGGCTTCCTAAGATGCATGTCTTGGCGAAAAGGCCCCAGGGTGAATTCTGAATTTACTATTTAACCCTTCACTGCCCCGGACCATCTGTTGGCCACCTTCACTGCCTTAGACCCAGGACATTTTATTAGTGACTGGTCTTTGGACTCTTTGCACTACTAGCACTGTTACGTTACTTTGTACATCTACAATAAGTTTATTACACTTTTAATTTTCATAAATAATAAAATCTAATAATAATAGAGATGAGCGAGTAGTGTTCGATCGAGTAGGTGTTCGATCGAATACTACGGTATTCGAAATACTCGTACTCGATCGAACACTACTAGCTGTTCGAAGTTTAAGGTTCGATGCAGAACCAGCATTGATTGGCAAAATGCTATACATTCTTCCAATCAACGCTGGTTCTTCTCTTACCTTTCCGAAGTCTTCTCCGTGCAGTGTTCCCGCGGCGTCTTCCAGCTGGAATTCACTCTGCCTAGGCATCCGGCCTAGGCAGAGCCGACTGCACATGCGCGGGCATGCCCTCGCATGCGCAATCGGCTCTGCTCAGGCGTCGGGCCAGGCAGAGCCGACTGCGCATGTCCGCGGATGACCACGCATGCGCAGTCAGCTCTGTCTAGGCCCCGATGCCTAAGCAAAGTGAATTCCAGCCGGAAGAAGACGCGGGGGCGCTGCGCCGGGAGAAGACTTCAAGGAGAATCCAGCCCAACCGTCACTCGTGGACTTAGTAAGTATAATTTTATCGAACTTTGCGTACCCCTGAAATGAGCATTTCCCTCAATAGACTATAATGGGGTTCGAAATTCGTTCGAACAGTCGAACAGTGTGCGGCTGTTCGAATCGGATTTTGAACCTCAGACATTTTAGTGTTCGCTCATCTCTAATAATAATGTTTTTGGGGATCTCTATTTATACTTCTTTAGTACTTCTTTGCATCAGGATTATGGTCACGATTCTGCGATTAGTGATTGATAAAGTGGCGTAACAGGGTCACAGGGTCCTCATTATTCAGGCTAATTTCCTTCAGTATGTGGTCAACAATTAGTTAATATCTATCTTTTCTTTACTGCGGGTTCAGTAGTCTGTAATTCTCTGGCTACAATGGAATCACATTCATGCAGTAACTTCCTTCGCTTGTGATTGATTTGTGATATACACGGCAGCCAATCGGAGGAGGCAGAGCTGCAGAGGGAGGGAGGGGGCAGAAGTCTGAGCCAATGAGAAGATGGGGGTGTGTTTTAGACTCCCAATAGGCACAGGAATTAATCCAGGTTATAACTCTACTCTAAGGATCTGAGTAGGGTTGAGCAATTGGGATCGGGAAAGATCGGATCCCGATCGACGATCGAGCAAATTTCACGATCGGGATTGGCTGGAAAATGATCAAAAATCGGATTTTGAAATCTCAAGATTGACTCAATCCTACTGTATATATAACATACTATTAGGGTTGAGTGATTGGGATCAGGAAAGATCGGATCCCAATCGGCGATTGAGCAAATTTTCCCGATCGGGATCGGCCTCAAAATGATCAGAAATCGGATTTTAAAATCGATCCTGAAATCTCAAGATTGGCTCAACCTTAGATCCGAGTTAACTATCATCAAAGCGGCCAGTTTAGAGGGAAATACAGTACATTTCAGTTACTCATCCCCTGTAGTCATTGAATTACATCTAATTTACAAGTTCACGACTGGGCGGTTGATTTTAATGCGTCTACTTAACGATAACTTTCCAACAGATGAAGAATGAAAACGTTTTTAAAGCAAATAATGCCAAGTATTAATAGATCAGATTCAGCGAATTGAAACCGTAGATTACAATCCATTTTCAGTTTCTTAGCAATTTTTCATACGTAGAATCTACAACTTATTAAAAAAAATAAAGCAAGTGGGTGCAGCTGGAAATAACAAATTGGGTCTGAAATGTGCTCAGCGTTCCTATTCTTTGCCTATTCTTAAGGATGCCGCGTCTGTATATATGTATTTATTCCATTTCAGATCTCACCTGCCCAAACACTGTAATTTCATCAAAATTGACTTGATTTGGAGAACTTTTGGAACATATTATTTTGTAAGCGTGACTCATACCCTGTTGTAATAACATAAAAGTTGTGATGACTCATTGTATTTGAGAAGGTAAAATGCATCATACCCCTATGTATGTGGAATCTGGATCCTCTTGGGGGCCGAGCAATGGAATAGCAATGTATAAATGTCCCCGTAGCATAATAGATACAGCGACACTCATAGACCATCCTTCGGCCATAACATTGAGGTTCCACTTTGTTAATCTTCCTCCAAACCCCGTAGGTTCCCCAAATTTTATCATTGTTGTTCAAGTCTCTTGTCTGTTGGTTGTTGTCTAGGTATTCATTAATTTATACTTTGGTTTAATGTACTTTAATATTTCAGGGGTTTTGTTGCACATTACTAGTCCATGTTACCAGC
This sequence comes from Leptodactylus fuscus, assembly GCF_031893055.1. Lineage (NCBI taxonomy): Eukaryota > Metazoa > Chordata > Amphibia > Anura > Leptodactylidae > Leptodactylus > Leptodactylus fuscus. Next base: position 6,271,741 of record NC_134267.1, on the reverse strand, counting down.
TATTTACAGATGGAGCAGAGTTAACCTGAACTTGTACTGCAGCGAGATCAGAGGACAACAAATACCAAGGCTGTTTGTGATTGTTTTTTATTGCCGTCTGTGATAAGACATCACACGGCAGTAGTTTAACCAATTGCAGAAATTGACATTGACTCTGCTACGTCTGTAAATGCCGATATTCTGACCACTATGGCATTTGAGTGTATCTTCTTCTATTAGTCCTTCTTACCCCTGGTTTACATCTGCGTTCAGTATTCCATTCGGGGAGTCCACTTGGGGACCCCCAGAACGGAAACTTTCACGCATTAAAATGAGGTTAGCCAAGAAACCACATGGACCCCATAAAGTATAAAGTGTCCTTATGAATCATGCAGAGAGAAAAGTTCTGCAAGCAGCAATTTTCTCTCCGCATGTTTCATGCGGAAGCCATACAGCACACATTATAGTCTATGGGGTCCGTGTGGTTTCTCTGCTAATCACTTTTTAATGAGCATAGGTTTCCATACTGGTGGTCCCCAAGTGGACTCCCCAAGTGGATTTTGTTGAATGGTGCCAGCAGAACCACCTCAGGATTAATGTTGGGAAGACCAAGGAGATGGTGGAGGACTTTAGTAAAAGGAGAAGTGCTCCGACCCTGGTGGAGATCCAAGGAACATATATTGAGATAGTCAGGACCTATAAGTATCTGGGCGTGCTCCTCAATAATAAACTAGACTAAGCTGATGACCTGGAGGCGCTGCACAGAAAGGGCCACAGCAGACTCTACCTGCTCAGGAGGCTGAGGGCCTTCGGAGTCCAGGGGACACTTCTTAGGGCCTTCTTCAACTCTGTGGTTGCTTCAGCCATATTTTTCAGTGTGGCCTGCTGGGGGAGAAGTATATCAACCAGGGACAGAAATAGACTTGACAGGCTGATCAGGAGGGCCAGCTCTGTCCTGGGGAGCCCCTTGGACCCAGTACAGGTGGTGGGTGACAGAAGGATACTGTCCGTGGTGAGCTCCATGCGGGAGAACAAATCCCACCCTATGTATGGGACCCTGATGGGACTTGGCAGCAATGTAAGCGACCGTCTGCTTCACCCCAAGTGTGAGAAGGAGCTATCGCAAGTCCTTCCTTCCAACCGCGACCAGGCTGTATAATCTACATCAGACCAAGCGAAGACACTCCACACAGAGAACTAATGATTATGTCTATGAAGTCTTCCTTTTTTCTTCTTCTGTTCCTTAGCTGCTATGGACTCCTAGTATATCTTCTCTTCTCAGTTTATGTGTGTCCTGTAATATATTCCTGTGTATTATCCTGTATCTCTATTACTAGGCTGCTGTAACATGCTGAAATTTCCCCACTGTGGGACTATTAAAGGATTATCTTATCTTACCTTAAACGGAATACTGAATGCAGATTTGAACTGGGCCTTAGTCCTTTTCCTTCTGCTTGTGTCTTCTATGTTTGTTTCATTATTTACTAATAGTCATCTACAATCTCTATTTTACTCTATTGAGTGTTTTGTGTACTTTGGGTTCCTATCTAATTCTGTTCACAACCAAAGCCTATAGGAGAGAACAATGGAAACCCTTGGCGTTTGATAATGTAACGTTGCATGACTGCTGTATTTCCCAGTAATATATTTGCAGAATCTCACCTTGTAAAACAGCATATCATTAAATTTACAAGTACAATCTACCCCAATGTCCAATTTCACTTTCGCCCAGTATGGCTTTTTAGGGGTACATCTCACTATTTAACCCTTTCCCTATTCTTTCATCATCCTTATCACAAATTAATCCATATTTGGATTAATCCTGTTAGCGTTGTCATTTACCTTACCCCAGGACCGACCAGGTAGACCATATAATCAGATATTAAAGACAGACACACACGAGTTAGATTTCTGTGCGTCCGGACAGAGCTCTGCAAAGTTCTGCCCAGAATCAGTTTATTTTATAGTAAGTATTGTCATTGAGAATTAACCAATACAAAAGTATATCAGAAATTGAACCAATCAGATTAGATCAAAATTCCACCAATACAGTTATTGTCAACAATCCTAAATTGTCCAATCATAGTACATGTGACTGGTCAGGCGTCATGCATAACCTGGCCAAAAATACATTCTTTTAGTATGTGATCAAGAAATTCTGGAACTTTTTCCCTACATCTGGCATCCATCATTGGTCTGCTAATTGGTCTGAAAATGATAACCGTTGGCAGTTCTTTCCTGATTTCCAAGAAACCAAAGAACAACAAAACAACTGGACATCTGGTATCTTGGCTAACTAACCAGCACAAAGGTTCAGATGTGGGTTAGCTAACTTGAATATGGAGTAGAGGATACAAAATGGCTGCTGTGTGTACCAATAAGAATACACATCAATTGAACTACTCTAACAATCCATTTTTGCCATAATAGAAATGATGTCTCGACGATTTGCCCAGCACTACTTACATAGTTACATAGTAGATGAGGTTGGATAAAGACATGAGTCCATCAAGTCCAACCTATAACCCTACAATTCCCTACAGTGTTGATCCAGGGGAAGGCAAAAAACCCCATGAGGCTCATGCAATTGCCCTATTTCAGGGGAAAAAATTCCTTCCCGACTCCAAATCTGGCAGTCAGTATAAAACCCTGGATCAACGTGTCCTTAAAATCTAGAGACCATAACCCATTATATTTTTCTCTCCAAGAAAGGCATCCAGGCCCACTTTGAACTTGTTCAGTGAATCCGCCATCACCACTTCCCGGGGCAGAGAGTTCCAGAGCCTCGCTGTTCTTACTGTGAAGAATCCCCTTCTATGTTTCTGGTGAAACCTTCTCTCCTCCAGACGTAGAGGATGTCCTCTTGTCACTGTCACTGGCCTAGGAGTAAAAGTATCCTTAGAAAGTTGTTTGTATTGTCCCTTCATGTATTTGTACATTGTTATTAGATCTCCCCGTAGTCTTTTCTCTAAACTGAATAACCCCCAGTTTGTTAACCTCTCGTTGTCCTCCAGTCCACCCATTCCCCTAATCATTTTGGTTGCCCGTCTTTGCACTTTTTCAAGTTCACTTATGTCTTTCTTGTATATCGGGGCCCAAAATTGTGCACAATATTCTAAGTGTGGCCGTACCAGTGATTTGTATAGAGGCATAACTATCTCCTTGTCATGAGAATCTAGACCTCTTTTGATGCATCCCATAACTTTATTTGCCTTGGCAGCAGCTGCCTGGCTCTGGTCATTAAAGGTAAGCTTGCTGTCCACCAAATCCCTAAGTCTTTTTCATTGACAGTCTTACCCAGTAATTTACTATTTAGTACATAGTCATACATTTTATTACGTCGCCCAAAGTGCATTACTTTACATTTGTCAATATTAAACTTCATTTGCCAAGTCTCCGTCCATGCTTCCAGTTTCCTTAGATCCCCTTGTAATATTCTACTATCCTCCTCATTATTAATTACCCTACAAAGTTTAGTATCATCTGCAAATATAGACACCCTGCTCTGTAATATGGACACCCTTCTCTGTAATATGGACACCCTGCTTTGTAAACCCTCTACCAGGTCATTGATAAAGATATTAAACAAGAGAGGACCTAATACTGACCCTTGTGGCCCCCACTGGAGACTGTGGCCCAGTCTGAATATTTACCATTAACAAGTCCCCTCTGTTTCCTATCAGTGAGCCAGTTGCTAACCCAAATGCATATGTTTTCCCCCAGTCCCAACAATCTCATTTTGCATACCAACCGTTTATGTGGAACAGTGTCAAAAGCCTTTGAAAAGTCCAGGTACACCACGTCTACTGCATTACCCATGTCCAGATACACCACGTCTACTGCATTACCCATGTCCAGTCTTGAACTTACCTCCTCATAGAAGCTGATCAGATTAGTCTGACAGGACCGATTCCTCATAAACCCATGCTGATTGGGTGTTATAAGATTATTTACATTGAGATACTCCAGGATAGCATCTCTTAGAAAGCCCTCAAATATCTTTCCCACCACAGAAGTCAGACTTACTGGCCTATAGTTTCCAGGTTCCCTTTTACACCCCTTTTTGAAAATTGGCACCACATTTGCTATTCGCCAATCCTGTGGAACAGACCCAGTCATTACTGAATCCTTAAATATTAGATACAAGGGTGTATCTATGACCATGCTTAATTCCCTCAGAACTCGGGGGTGTATACCATCTGGACCGGGTGATTTCTCTATTTTAGTGTTTTGCAGGCGGCGCTGCACTTCTTCCTGGGTTAAGCAGGTGACATTTAATTGAGAGTTTATATTACCCCTAATCATGTCACTGCCATTGGATTTTCTTGTGTAAACACTGTAGAGAAGAAGGCATTTAATACTTGTGCTTTTTCCTCATCCTCCTCCACCATTACACGCAGATTATTTTTGAGAGTGCCCACATTGTCAGTTTTTATTCTCTTATTATTTATGTAATTGAAGAATAATTTTGGATTACTTTTACTTTCCTTGGCAATTTTTCTCTCAGCCTCAGTCTTCACCTCCTTTATTTGTTTTTTGCACAATTTATTTTTCTCCTTATAGTATTTAATGCTGTGTCGCTACTTTCTTGTTTTAGTACTTTAAATGCTTCCTTTTTATCCCTCATTGCATTCTGTACTGTTTTAGTTAGCCATATTGGTTTTCTATGATTTCTGGCCCGCTTATTCCCATAGGGTATGTGTTTTCTAGTGCTCTTATTTAGTATATTTTTGAAGATGTCCCATTTAGTTTGTGTTCCCGTCACGTTGAGGACATTGTCCCAGTTTATGCTGCTAAGCTCCTCTCTCAGCTGGTTAAAATTTGCCTTCCTGAAGTTTAGTGTTTTTGTACCCCCTCTAATGAACGTCTTCTTAATGTGTGCAAGAAAACTTATTATGTTATGGTCACTATTACCCAGATGTCCCCCAACCTCCACTTTTGATAGTGTGTCAGGTTCATTTGTTAAAATTAGGTCTAAAAGTGCCTCGCCTCTTGTTGGGTCCTGCACTAGTTGCGATAGGTAATTGTCTTTTATTACTGACAAGAACCTGTTCGCTTTGTTGGATCTGCAGGTTTCTGCCCCCCAGGTGATATCTGGGTCGGTGAAATCCCCCATAATAATGACTTTATTCTGCTTTGCGGCCTCATCTATTTGTTTTATTAGTATATTTTCAGCTTCTTCCGTTATATTTGGAGATTTATAACAAACCCCTAGCAGTATTTTATTATTATTTGTTCCTCCCGTAATCTCCACCCATAAGGACTCCACATAATCATTTTCCTCCCAGATGTCCTCACGCAGGACTGGCTTAAGGCCTGATTTTACGTATAAGCAAACCCCTCCCCCTTTCTTATTTGTACGCTCCTTTCTAAACTTGCTGTACCCTTGTATATTTACAGCCCAGTCATAGCTAGAGTCCGGCCATGTCTCACTTACCCCCACCATGTCATAATTGTCTTCCAACATCATCACTTCTAGTTCCTCCATCTTGTTAGTAAGACTTCGGGCATTTGTATACATACATTTCATAGATTTATCTTCCCTACTCTTCCACTGCCTACTGACTGCTCTAACCCGACCCCCTGCTCCACCCCCAGTTACAGTATCTAGCCCTCTTTCCATTTCTACACTATCTTGCCCTCTACATCTGTTACCCTCCCCCCCAGTACCTAGTTTAAACACTCCTCCAACCGTCTAGCCATCTTCTCCCCCAGCACAGCTGCACCCTCCCCATTGAGATGCAGCCCGTCCCTAGCATAGAACCTGTAGCCCACAGCAAAGTCGGCCCAGTTCTCCAGGAACCCAAACCCCTCCTTCCTACACCAACTCTTGAGCCACTTGTTTACCTCCCTAATCTCCCGCTGCCTTTCCTGTGTGGCTCGTGGAACAGGCAGTATTTCTGAGAATACTACCCTGGAGGTCCTTGCCTTCAACTTGCTCCCTAAATCCCTGAAATCATTTTTAAGGACCTTCCACCTACCGCTAACTTTGTCATTTGTGCCAACGTGCACCATGACCGCTGGATCCACACCAGCCCCACCCAGTAATCTGTCAACCCGATCCGCGATATGTCGAACTCGAGCGCCAGGAAGGCAACACACCGTGCGACGATCCCGGTCTTTGTGACAGATTGCCCTATCTGTTCCCCTAATAATTGAATCTCCCACTACCAGCACCTGTCTACTTGTGATACAATATTACAAAATCATGTTATTTTGAAAAGCTTTTCATTTCAAGACACACATAGCTAGACAAATCCAGCTAAGAAGAGGGACGTCATGATGCTCAGCATGTTCATGAGACCGCTGGTGGCCCAATCACAAGCTTCAGTGGAGACATGGCACATGATATCACCAGCAGAGCCACACATACCATGAGGATTCCCAAAAAAGGAGAAGGTGAGTATGAATGTTTTTTTTTTTTTTTTTTTTTTACCTCTCCTGTACCCCACATATTATACTCTGGGGTCTGAAGATATGATATTACCAGCAGACCCATGGACATCATGAGAATGCCCAAGAAAGGTAGGGGAAGAGATCCCAGTGTATAATGCTGAGGCCACTTTAGTTTGCCTGATACAAATCTCCATTTGTTACATTTTGTAAAAATAAATAAATAACAATTTGAAATATTTGGGTCGAATGCGGCTCGGTACGAGTCAGTTCATTATCTTTAGTAAGACCTTAAGCCCAATGTAAGATCCTCTGGTATTGTGGTGAGCCAGTCCAACCCAAATAGATTCTCCTTGTCAGTAGTGGAGAATAAATAAGATTAAATGCAGAAAATAAGCAAAATAAAATAAAAAATAACAACATTTTCCTGCTGAAATTCCAGCAAACAGCGGCATAAACAGTGCATAAGGCTGAAAGCAAAAGGAATCGTTTCTACTTCAATCTCTAACTTATTTCACCTCCTACACAGTAATCCTCCTCTATGAAATGACTTTTCCTGTACCAATTTGTTCTTCTATGAAACTGTCACCATTCCAGTCACCCTGATACTTTGCAGATTTTATGTAGTTGAAAACCATAGGAAAACCTGTATATATATATATATATATATATATATATATATATATATATATATATATATATATATATCCCCAACACTCTGGGGACTTCTCTCCAGATCTAAACAACTGTAAGTACTGCAACAGATAGATACATGTAATATGAAATAAGATACATTAGTCACGTCACATGTGCGACCAGTTACCTACGTTGCAGAACATTCTGTCTCTTCTGTTACTTTTACAGATAGTAGAATCTGATAATATTATTGAGGCTTCTCCATGATATGAGCCACATCGTATTTATAAATGAGTTCCTAGACCCATGATGGCAAACCTATGGCACAGGTGCCAGAGCTTGGGAACCCATCCGTGGAACAGATTATACTGTGTGGGGGCCACTGTAGAGCAAATTGTATTGTGTGGGGACCACTGTACAGCAGATTATACTCTGTGGGGGTCACTATGAAACAGATTGGATTGTGTGGGGCTCACAGTGCAGCAGAAAGCTCTATAAAGCCCCATTCGTTTGACCATATTTTGCAGGTCTGTAATTGTGTGCAATTGTGGATCCGCACATTATTAAGGTTAAATTTCTGTGTTGGCATTTTATGATAAATTAGTGGGTTTTGGGTTGCAGTTTGGTCACTCGGTCTCTAAAAGGTTCGCCATCATTGTCTTAGACCAACCATCAAGGGCCCCCATATTGTCAATCTGCATCCAGATAGAAGAACGATCTCTGTGTGCACGGTTTTTTGAGCAGCCATGATGTGGTAACACATTTAATCCAGTGGTCATGTGATCCAAGATGTCATTCCCCTTCTAACCGAGTGGTCATGTGATCCATGATGTCATTCCCTTTCTAACCCATTGGTCATGTGATCCATGATGTCATTCCCTTTCTAACCCAGTGGTCATGTGATCCATGATGTCATTCCCTTTCTAAACCAGTGGTCATGTGATCCATGATGTCATTCCCTTTCTAACCCATTTGTTATGTGATCCATGATGTCATTCTCCTTCTAACCCAATGGTCATGTGATCCATGATGTCATTCCCCTTCTAACCCAATGGTCATGTGATCCATGATGTCATTACCCTTCTAAGCCAGTGGTCATGTGATCCATGATGTCATTCCCTTTCTAACCCAGTGGTCATGTGATCCATGATGTCATTCTCCTTCTAACCCAATGGTCATGTGATCCATGATGTCATTCCCTTTCTAACCCAGTGGACATGCAATCCACTGCAGGATGGGAACAGAAGGAGTTGCTGGGTCCTCAATGTCCAAGATCAGCTTTGCAGTGTAGCTTAGGAGTCTATATTTCAGTTACAATGTAAATAACAAAAAAAAAATAAAAAAAAAATGCAAAAGTGCCACCTATGGTCTATTATGGCCAATGTGGGGGCACAATGTATAAAATTAAAAAAAAAAAAAAAAAAAAATTATAGCCCAAATACCATGCTTGCATCACCCATTCTATCCCCACCCTGATGAATAAACATGCAAAAATAACAAAAATAAAACCTTATTTACCAATGCAACAAGTAGCAAAAATCATTACAATAATCTGAACCAAAAAATTTGACAGTTCAGGAAAAACCTGAAACTGTATCCAACCCCCAAACCAGAGACAATGTCCCCGATCCTGACGTGTGTAAGCAGGCAGTGCCAGTGATATGACAGCGGATGTTTCCTAATGTGCCAGTGTAACAATGTGTAACATCTGTGTAACATGCTGGAATCACATCATGGACGTTACTGGTCTGATATTTTCAGTAGAGATGAGCGAACACTAAAATGTTCGAGGTTCGAAATTCGATTCGAACAGCCGCTCAATGTTCGTGTGTTCGAACGGGTTTCGAACCCCATTATAGTCTATGGGGAACATAAACTCGTTAAGGGGGAAACCCAAATCCGTGTCTGGAGGGTCACCAAGTCCACTATGACACCCCAGGAAATGATACCAACACCCTGGAATGACACTGGGACAGCAGGGGAAGCATGTCTGGGGGCATAAAAGTCACTTTATTTCATGGAAATCCCTTTCAGTTTGCGATTTTCGCAAGCTAACTTTTCCCCATAGAAATGCATTGGCCAGTGCTGATTGGCCAGAGTACGGAACTCGACCAATCAGCGCTGGCTCTGCTGGAGGAGGCGGAGTCTAAGATCGCTCCACACCAGTCTCCATTCAGATCCGACCTTAGACTCCGCCTCCTCCGGCAGAGCCAGCGCTGATTGGCCGAAGGCTGCCCAATGCATTCCTATGCGAATGCAGAGACTTAGCAGTGCTGAGCCAGTTCTGCTCAACTACACATCTGATGCACACTCGGCACTGCTACATCAGATGTAGCAATCTGATGTAGCAGAGCCGAGGGTGCACTAGAACCCCTGTGCAAACTCAGTTCACGCTAATAGAATGCATTGGCCAGCGCTGATTGGCCAATGCATTCTATTAGCCCGATGAAGTAGAGCTGAATGTGTGTGCTAAGCACACACATTCAGCTCTACTTCATCGGGCTAATAGAATGCATTGGCCAGCGCTGATTGGCCAGAGTACGGAACTCGACCAATCAGCGCTGGCTCTGCTGGAGGAGGCGGAGTCTAAGATCGCTCCACATCAGTCTCCATTCTGGTCCGACCTTAGACTCCGCCTCCTCCAGCAGAGCCAGCACTGATTGGCCGAATTCCGTACTCTGGCCAATCAGTGCTGGCCAATGCATTCTATTGGCGTGATGAAGCAGTGCTGAATGTGTGTGTTTAGCTCAACTACACCGGTGGAGTAGTTGAGCTAAACACACACATTCAGCACTGCTTCATCACGCCAATAGAATGCATTGGCCAGTGCTGATTGAAGCAGAGCTGAATCTGTGTGCTTAGCTCAACTACTCCACCGGCGTAGTTGAGCTAAACACACACATTCAGCACTGCTTCATCACGCCAATAGAATGCACTGGCCAGCGCTGATTGGCCGGAGTACGGAATTCGGCCAATCAGCGCTGGCTCTGCTGGAGGAGGCGGAGTCTAAGATTGCTCCACACCAGTCTCCATTCTGGTCCGACCTTAGACTCCGCCTCCTCCAGCCGAGCCAGCGCTGATTGGCTGAATTCCGTACTCTGGCCAATCAGCACTGGCTAATGCATTCTATTGGCGTGATGAAGCAGTGCTGAATGTGTGTGTTTAGCTCAACTACACCGGTGGAGTAGTTGAGCTAAGCACACAGATTCAGCTCTGCTTCAATCAGCGCTGGCTAATGCATTCTATTAGCTTGATGAAGCAGAGTGTGCACAAGGGTTCAAGCGCACCCTCGGCTCTGATGTAGCAGAGCCGAGGGTGCACAAGGGTTCAAGTGCAGCCTCGGCTCTGCTACATCAGAGCCGAGAGTGTGCTTGAACCCTTGTGCACACTCTGCTTCATCAAGCTAATAGAATGCATTGGCCAGCGCTGATTGAAGCAGAGCTGAATCTGTGTGCTTAGCTCAACTACTCCACTGGTGTAGTTGAGCTAAACACACACATTCAGCACTGCTTCATCACGCCAATAGAATGCATTGGCCAGCACTGATTGGCCAGAGTACGGAATTCGGCCAATCAGCGCTGGCTCTGCTGGAGGAGGCGGAGTCTAAGGTCGGACCAGAATGGAGACTGGTGTGGAGCGATCTTAGACTCCGCCTCCTCCAGCAGAGCCAGCGCTGATTGGCCAAAGTACGGAATTCGGCCAATCAGCGCTGGCCAATGCATCCCTATGGGAAAAAGTTTATCTCACAAAAATCACAATTACACACCCGATAGAGCCCCAAAAAGTTATTTTTAATAACATTCCCCCCTAAATAAAGGTTATCCCTAGCTATCCCTGCCTGTACAGCTATCCCTGTCTCATAGTCACAAAGTTCACATTCTCATATGACCCGGATTTGAAATCCACTATTCGTCTAAAATGGAGGTCACCTGATTTCGGCAGCCAATGACTTTTTCCAATTTTTTTCAATGCCCCCGGTGTCGTAGTTCCTGTCCCACCTCCCCTGCGCTGTTATTGGTGCAAAAAAGGCGCCAGGGAAGGTGGGAGGGGAATCAAATTTTGGCGCACTTTACCACGCGGTGTTCGATTCGATTCGAACATGGCGAACACCCTGATATCCGATCGAACATGTGTTCGATAGAACACTGTTCGCTCATCTCTAATTTTCAGTTCTAATAACCTAATTAAAATATTAATTAAAACTAGCCATCTCCAATACTTGTAAACTGTTCAGTAAACTGTTGTGGTTTTACTTATGTTAATGAAGTTACGTTTTATAAAAAAAAAAGCGATTACCATATTTAACAGAATCATTAGCAATGGTGGGCAGTTTCTTAATAAAATTAACATTCGGTAATGCTATTTAGGTCTTTTTTTTCCCCACTAAGCTGTGATGTGCATTCGCTCACCCATTCATGTGAAACGCATTAATTTGTTTAGTGGCTTCATAATACCCTGCGCACTTCTGCTCATTAAACACGGCCACACTGTTACAGAGAGATTCCTGGCACACAAACTGCCATCATTAGTGTCAGGTGTCTCCGAATAGTCCTGGTTTTTGGTATACGACCAAGTACGCAGCATCCACCTAATGTACAACATACTGCAGGACATGAGAATTGTTATAAGGTTTATTTTGGGGGATTATTAAAGGGAATGTATTACTAGAAAATGACGATTTTTAAAAAATAAAATAGCCTACATAATAATATCTTTTTGAATTTTTATTCAATTATTCATATAAAAAACTTACATATTCCAGCTTTTACATAAATCACCAGAGTAGCCACAATAAGCTTCTGCTACCTGGAGATAACATGTCTGCTTTACTGTGTAGACAGGGACAGAATGAGTGAAGGGATTACATTTTGAAGAATAGAGATGAGCAAAATTTATGAATTTAATTTTGCAAATATTCATTGACAGTTTTGTTAAGCAGCAGTGATATTATTATACTCTGGATTCTCTACGCACTCCAGAGTATCATAAGCAACAGTCCAGGATAGGTGCAGACAAGGAAGAGTTGGTTCACATCTGCTTTTGTATTCCGTCCGGGGAGAGTCCACATGGAGACCCCCAAACAGAATACAAATGGAACTGCAAGCACTGTGCTGTTTGGTATCCCATAGTGACCCCAAGCTAAACCCGAAATTTTTGAGTTTGGGGTTTGTCATTCATGAGTTATTAGTATACTCTGAGGTCTCATCAGACCCCAGAGTATAATATGCGGAGGCCCAGGGGAGGTGATCTAACATAATAAACAATGTTACCTTCTCTCGACTCCAGCGCGGCCATGTGTCATGATGTCGATACAACCCATTAGGTCCTGTCAGGGGTCTCTGATGTCAGCAAAGAAGCACTGAAAAGAACAAGGAGCTGTGCTGGAGTCCAGGGAAGAGAAGTAACATTGTTTGTTATGTTTAATAGCAATAATAGCAGTTTTGTTTCAAAATGTGTTTGGACTGAACTAAAGCACTGGCCAAGTTGAGTTCAGGAAACATAGCGCCCCTTCTGACCCACATCTATAACCTCTCACCTAGCCAAACAAGTGCCCTGCTTTGCAATGATAAGAGACAAAAACCCTAAAGCAGCTGTTTGCAGATGGGTCTCTCTTACCTTTGGAAGAGATGTTCTAGTTTGGCATTAATCTCTAGGGAGCTACCTTCCAAAAAATGGCGCCAGTGCAGTAAGAACTTGTTTCTGAATTTCTTTCCTAGAATTCTTAGTAGAGCTACACAACACCAGGTGGTCTGCAAAGGTGACATCTCTTTAAAGGGGTTGTCTAGTTTCAAACGAATATTAAGAGCCAAATGTTATTATTTGTATAACAATAAATTGGACACTTTTCCCAAATATTATATGTATCAATTCTTCATGGTTTTCTAGCTCTCTGCTTGCTGTCTTTCTTTGTTTACTTCCAACCAATAAAAAACAGTCCATGATCATGTGATGTACGGTCCATGGTATTGTGATGTATGGTCCATGATCACGTGATGTACAGTCCATGATCATGTGATGTATGGTCCATGGTCATGTGATGTACGGTCCATGGTATTGTGATGTACAGTCCATGGTATTGTGATGTACGGTCCATGATCATGTGATGTACAGTCCATGGTTATGTGATGTATGGTCCATGGTCATGTGATGTACTGTCCGTGATCATGTGATGTACAGTCCATGGTCATGTCATGAACACACAGTTGCACAACGCATTATCAGGCATATGTGCACTTGTGTCGATCACATCACATGACCATGGATCAGCACATTGGAAAATTGTAGAATTTTTCATCAAACAATGATAGTTGTCTCCCAATATTGGTCTGAATCTAAACCACCCCTTTAAGTAGGCATAGTACCCCTTTAACAAATTATTTTTGATTGTATACTTTTCTGTAGCCAATCTGCTATGTGTTAGTCTACCCATGTGACTAACTTCAGATGGCTTTGACTTTAATAGAACCTTTAGAACACTTGATACAGAATAACCGATAGCACAAAGATTCCATTGAAGCAAATGAAGACATTAACCATTTTGTTTTTACGTATCTCTCTGTAGAAGGAAATGAAACGTTACTTATATTTCCCGTCAAATACACGTTTCTCTAATAATTTCTGAGGAATGTTTCATGAAGACAATAAGGTTACATGGTTCTTCCATTCCCACAATATCTTTGTTTTCTTCTTCCCTTCTTGGTTTCTTTTGCACTTGATATCATTTACACGGTTTCAAACCAACAAGATATGAGTTTATGTTTGTAAATTAGACCAAGGATGTGGTGAAAAAAAAATGACATGTCAGTCCTGTCAGCCCTACATCTGTCTGCTCAAGATGTTCCCTTCTTTACATCTTCATTGCGATGTTGACGTACAGACGGGGTCATTGAAAACCCATCATTCACCATCAAGATTAATTGTTATTTTCCTATATAGTTGCTGCTCCGTTATCCTAGGTCAACGTCCTTAATCAAGTCATTTTATGTGTCTTTCCCAGCAAAACCTCCTATTTGCTGAAATCTCACAATTTGTGTCCACCTGCAGAATCATTTTTTAGATGAATGATAACTTACATTGATGACAAAGGATATTTTTCTTAGTCTGGAATACTTAAGGAAGTATACCAGGGAAATTCTCTCTGCTTCCTTCATGTATATTGCCATACAATCCCTACAATCCCTACAATCCCTACAATCCAGCTTCTGATCGGACACCATTTTGGCTTTTATATTTCTCTTTGCTCTGCTATCAATCCCATGATACCTCAGCAGTATATCACATGGACAGCTAGAGACAGTGTTATATCTACCTTCTGGGGCTGTGAAATCATCCTTCTCTCCATGATCATCATTTTATCCCAAATTTCTCATATGTCATAAAAAGTGGGCATGGACTGAGAAATAGGTCAAATTCAACAATCGCATCAAATAAAAAAGTAACAATTTTACATGCAAAATCTCTCCAACGTAACCCAAACATTAATCTCTTAAAAGTCACATTGTAATTATACACTGTCTACCAATAAGTATTTAAACACCTAGTAAAATTTTGTGGAGGTGTCGTTGTGGTCTGGGGGTGTTTCTCCTGGTATGCCTGGGTCCCTTGGTCCCAGCGCATGGTAGACTCAATGCCAACGCCTATTGCACTATTTTAGATAACAGTGTGCTTCCTACATTATGACGGTTCTATGGGTCGCATCAATGTTACTTCTAGGATGACAACGCCAGCTGTCATGTAGCGAGGGACAATCAGGTTACCCAACTGGACTGGGCTGCCCAGAGCCCAGACTTGAACCCCATTGAGCATCTCTGAGACGAGTTGGATCACCGAACTAAGGGGTGCAGCAGCCGACCAAAATCGGTGAGAGAACTTATCTGTCTTCTCCAAGCCGAATGGAATAAAATACCACTAGCCGTCATACAAGGACTTGTGGAAAGCCCCGGAGGGTTGAGGTTGGAGGAGGTTGTTCTTAAAACCAGTTCCTCATTCTCTCCTCAGGTGTTAGTGAAATTTCCTTCCATCAACTTAGCTCTGTTCGCAGATGTCACATGATGAACCTCAGGTTTGCATCCTAGTCTGGTTGATTTGACTTGACATGACGATGTATTAGACGGTTTCCTGTTTACTAGAATTGGTAACAAATAATACTTTTGGACCTTGACTATTGTATGAGTAACAGACTACGGCATCCTCTAGTTCTAAAATCTCTCTTTAAGGAGTTGAGCATCCAGATCCATGATGATCAGTTAAGAGCTGAATGACTTTATTCTGAGACGTGTTTTCTATCTTGGAAGCATATCTTTAACTTGTCATTAATTGATAAAAGGATCTCCAAAGAAAAATGTATTTCTAACCAGACAACATTCAGTGTCAAGAGGAGTCTTTAAAAAGCTTGTTGGGCTACATCATTATATGGCAGCGATTTCCCAGGTAACATAACTCCAACAAATAAGTGAGTTGGGATGAAGCTTCGAAACTTGAAGATACAAGGCAAACATGGCTGGTCTCAGAGCAACTGCATGACTGGGAAGGTGAAGAGTGACAGACCTGCAGCCTGGACTGGAGAGGAACACAAATCTTCCAGAAAGAGAAAATAAAAAAAAAAAAAAAAAAAAAAAACAGAAGCTGTTCTATGTCTTCTTACATCCCCACCAATGACAATAAAATTTGCATTAAATCTCCGAAAAATATCACTTTTATTTATTATATTTGTTGTGAATGTGATAATAATAGTTGTGTGTTTTCTTTCTTTTTTTTTCTTCTTCTGAAGGGAAAGCAATGGTCCATGGTAGCCCATCCCCTGGAGTCATCTGAAGTCATGGGGACAGGAGAATGAATCGTTATCCTCTTCCTGCAGATACTTGTATTCCCATGCATGCTGGCTAAAGTGAAAGCTGCAAGAATATTCAGCTTCACTTCAAGAACTGTTATCTGGAGAACTATTGGAGATACAGGCATGGTCTTGGTAAGAGGCGTTCCGGTGTTTCGGTGACTGCTATCTCTGTAGTTTCACTGATCGTCTCCTGCTCAGGGTGAACTGTAATGTACTTTGCTCAAACTCTGAACATGAAATGTTCAACTCTGCCAGGGGTTTAAGGGGTTGTCCAGTTTAAGACCAATATAAGGAGACAAAAGTTGTTATTTATATAATTAAAATGTACCATTGACCATTGGGGCCAGTGATTGACTACAGCTGCCATATGTTTGTTTTTTTTTTTGTTTGTTTGTTTTTTTTACATATCGCATATAATAGTACAAGTAGAAGTAGAATCAAAAACCAGCATGGGACTAAAAACATATTAAATATTATATTAAAATATATACAACTTATTTGAACATTCCAGAATAAAAAAAAAGACACCAATGACAACTTAATACTTTGCAACTTCAATTTTAAAGAATCTTTTTGAAGTGCCAGTTTTTATTATGTCCTTTCATGGACCTCTGTGAAGATCACGTCATTATAAATGGACATTAGAAGATGAGATCTCTCTGGGTTTGTATAACCACGGCTGGATAATGAACATGTGTGACTACAGCACTATATACACGTTATGGATACGCCATAGAACGAGAACACCAGGGGGTTTGGGGTTTACTTTGAGTTTTTAATCTAACCTGTGTAGATCTTTTGTCATATGGAATAAAATACTTTATCTTGCTCAGGGTGATTTAGTATATCATCTTTTTATACAGTTTTGTGTCTTACATTGGACTTAATCAGCTCCGTTAATTTATATATGATGAATGTCTCGAAAGGCGTCTACAATAAATTTCTCCTTTTTTACTACAAAGCTAAGTAACAATTTGTAGCAAAATAAGTAGCAATTTTTTACTGTATTTTTATACTTATATTTCTGTAGGTAAGAGTTTGGTAACAAAGCTCATTTGCAAGTTGGCAAAATATTGTAAGGGCCATGCGTAAGGGTTAAATGGAGTCTTTTTGAAATGTGACAGCTAAAACTTGGAACGTTGGGTTACAAAAGGTTTTCGTGTAGCTCAGGCTATGCTCATACACCGTGTGCAGAATTATTAGGCAAGTTGTATTTGAGAGGATTCCTTTTATTATTGTTCAATAACTTATGTTCTCAATCAACTCAAAAGACTCATAACTATCAAAGCTTAATGTTTTTGGAAGTTGGAGTGGAGTTTTTTTTAGATTTGGCTACCTTAGGAGGAGATCTGTTTGTACAGGTAACTATTACTGTGCAGAATTATTAGGCAACTTAATAAAAACCAAATCTCTCCCCATCTCACTTGTTTATTCTCACCAGTTAAACCAATAGAACAATATAAAATTTTGAAATAAACATTTCTGACATTCAAAAACAACAACAAAAAAAATCAGTGGCCGATATAGCCGCCTTTCTTTATGATGACACTCAAAAGCCTTCTATCCATAGATTGTGTCAGTTGCTTGATCTGTTTACGTTGCGTGCAGCAGCCACCACGGCCCCCAGACACTGCTCAGAGAGGTGGACTGTTCTCCCTCCCTGCAGATCTCGCATTTTATGAGGGACCACAGGTTCTATTTGAGGTTCAGAACAGGTGAACAAGGAGGCCAAGTCATTATTTTTTCTTCTTTTAGACCTTTACTGGCCAGCCACCCTGTGGAGTATTCGGACGCCTGTGATGGAGCGATGTCCTGCATGAAAATCATGTTTTTCTTGAATGATACTAACTTCTTCCTGTACCACTGCTTGAAGTAGATGTCTTCCAGAAACTGGCAGTAGGTCTGGGAGTTGAGCTTCACTCCATCCTCAACCCGAAAAGGTCTCACAAGTTCATCTTTGATGACACCAGCCCATCCCAGTACCCCATCTCCAGCTTGCTCACGTCTGAGACGGATATTGCAGCTCTGAAATATGGCAAAACTGGTGGCCAATGGCATCTTGGCAGCTTCACGCTGGATTTTCCTCAATTCATGGGTAGTTATTTTGCACCTTTTTTTGTCAACATGCTTCTTGCCACCCTGTTGGCTATTTGCCATGAAACGCTTGATTGTTCGGTGATCACGCTTCAAAAGTTTTGCAATTTCAAGACTGCAGCCTCCCTCTGCAAGACATCTCACAATATTTGACTTTTCAGAGTCCGTCATATCTCTCTTCTGACCCATTTTGGCAAAGGAGAGGGAGTTGCCTAATAATTAAGCGCACCTTATATAGGATGTTGATGCCATTAGACAACACCCCTCCTCATTACAGAAATGCAAATTACCTGATTTACATAATTGGTAGTTGGCTTTCAAGCCTATACAGCTTGGAGTAGGACGACATGTATAAAAATAATTAAGTGATCAAAATACTCATGTGCCTAATAATTCTGCACACAGTGTAGCAGCAGGATGGCTTCCATTTATAACAGATTGAATCCCAACAGATGCCATTGACTTTACTGGTGGACAGAACGTTAATGTCAGGGGGCTTTTTATGTATTTTACATTGGTCTATTGATGTTGGCTTTAGTTTTCATGATAGATGGGCACATGTCTACACTTTTATGGGAGCTCTGCACAATGTAGGTGCAGTTTCGATTTTAACTCTTTAGTCATTGAAAGACATTCGAGAGACTTTGGAAGAACACAAGGATAATGTCATATATGTAACAATATGTTCAATAGAAAACTTCTATGTTAAAATTCACCAAAATCTAAGTCTATAGATCTACAGTAAGTGATGTCCTCTTGTCTGTATAAGTCAATGAAATGAATGCTATTCAATGACATCATTAATTGTCTCATTGACCACAGAGTCCTCTCTTCTAACCCATCTAACTGTGGTGGTCCCAGAAAAAAATATAGGTCTAGCCTAACAGAGAAAAGGGCAGGGAAGATCCAACTGTGACCCCAATAAGCTATGAATCCCAAAGTAGTTATGGAGCATGACTAATTTGGTGCTTGACCTTCTATGGGGGACAAAACACAGATAAAGTACAAAAAGAGAAGTATTCTTAGGTTAGTAAAGGGAGGGGGTCCTGTTTAGGGTCTTCTAGATATCTGTCAGGTCGAAGCTCTTTTGGTCTACAGTAGGGTTGAGTGATCGGGATCAGAAAAGATCAGAACCCGATCAGCGATCAAGCAAATTTCACGATCGGGATCGACTGGAAAATGATCGGAAATCAGATTTTGAAATCTCAAGATCGGCTCAACCCTAAAAGTGACTTTTCCCATAGAGAAGCATTGACTAGGGTTGAGCGATCAGGATCGGATAAGATCGGTTCCCGATCGGTGATCGAGCAAGTTATACGATTGCGATCGGCTGGAAAATGATCAGAAATCGGATTTTAAAATCGATCCTGAAATCTCAAGATCGGCTCAACGCTAGACTACAGCTATTTGTCCTATGTCTCCTTCTCATAAACATACATACCTCATTCGGTCTGACACCTCTGGTGGTGGATTATCCTTCCCAGGAACAATGATTTGGAAATCTAACAGTCTGATCTTTCTTTCTACTGTCAACCTTTGGTGAAAAAAACTGAACAGCCCTACATGCTTAGATGGTTGGATAGTCCCATGACATTGGCAGGCTCATTTATCTAAGCTGGGTTGAAGACAACCATCTTCTAGCAGCCGGACATGAATGAACGGCATGACGGTTATGTTTGACGCAGACCTTTCCTTCACCCCTCATGTTGAATCACTTGCACGTTCATGTCACCTCCACCTCAAAAACATCTCCAGAATACGCCCTTTCCTTACCAGAGATACACTAAAGACACTTATTGTCTCTCTGATTCATTCTCACCTTGACTACTGTAATGCCTTACTAATCTGTCTTCCCCTCACTAAACTCTCCCCTCTACAATCTATTCTGAATGCAGCGGCTCATCTATCAGGCTAGACGCTACAGCGATGCCTCTGGTCTGTGCCGGTCACTACAGCGATGCCTCCGGTCTGTGCCAGTCGCTACATTGGCTGCCTATTCAATATAGAATAAAATATAAAGTTCTCCCCCTCCCCA
Source organism: Leptodactylus fuscus (assembly GCF_031893055.1). Lineage (NCBI taxonomy): Eukaryota > Metazoa > Chordata > Amphibia > Anura > Leptodactylidae > Leptodactylus > Leptodactylus fuscus. The sequence goes on along the minus strand of NC_134267.1, from coordinate 6,251,771 downwards.
ACAAGGCTCTCCATAATGCCGCCCCTCCCTACATTTCCTCCCTCATCTCTGTCTACCGCCCAACCCGTGCTCTCCGTTCACTCAATGACCTAACACTTACATCCTCTATTATCAGAACCTCCCCCGCTCGTATACAAGACTTCTCCCGAGCTGCACCACTTCTCTGGAATGCTCTACCCCGGACAATAAGATTAACTCCCAACTTCTACAGTTTCAAACGCAAACTAAAGACGCATCTTTTCAGACCGGCCTATTACAATGTCTAACGTAAACCCTTAACCCTCCTCTGTCCCCGCTCCCACATTACCCCACATGATATGATGTCATCTCAGGATAACTTTATAGGTCCGAGCTCCATCCACATGTTACAGGACACGACTGGTGACGGCTCATAAAGTTTTATGTTTGTGTAATGACAGTCACCTCTATTACAGAAGTGTCTGACCCCTGTATAAGTAATGCCACCCCTGCTACCTCTTGTGTCAGCCCCTCTACCTCATAGATTGTAAGCTCTTGCGAGCAGGGCCCTCAGTCCCATTGTGTGAAATGATTCTCTTTGTAATGTATCTGTCTGTATTTTAACCCTACAAATTGTACAGCGCTGCGGAATATGTTGGCGCTATATAAATAAAATGTATTATTATTATTATTATTATTATTATTATTATTACCAGCACTTGGATGTCTTCTGTGTGCTGCCTGTGCTTCAAGGGGTCTCTTTCATCAAATAAGTACTGCCATGAAATTGGATAGGAATAGGACCTGCTCCATATTTTAAGGCCTGGAGTGTGAGCCCACACACATGACCATGGTCATGTGCACTGGCCAACAGAAATGAATGGCTATTCAGAAAAAAATTAGACTCATTTAATAGAGTATATAATTCTGGACCAAATTTCTCTAAAGTTCGCAATGCTGGGTGTTTTCTTCTAAGTTTGTGGTTCAATCCCCGGCTGCACACTGCTCAGAGAGGATCTCACAAGGATGTTAAGGAGAGTCTATCTACTTCTGACTCGCTGCTTGTTTTATTATTGCTCAGATGTTGGTAATGTATAGACTGCAAACAGGTTTGGTTATTGTGCTCAGATTTCTATGTCAGGGGGCTTTGTAGCTCCTAGATTTGGAATCCAATGAAGCCGATTCATGGAGAGTAGTTTGGTGGGTCATCTGTAGAGCTATTGGAGCAGATCCTACATATAAATATCAATATTACAAAATTATTATTATTATTATTATTATTATTATTATTATTATTATTAAGACTTTCGAAGTATTTCTCTGAAATGTATTAAAAGCAATTTCTTGAATTTTTGGGCTTGAGAAAAACCTACTGGCCATCTGTCCGAGCTCCCTGTTAGATGATCTGTAGAATATATATTAATGTCAGAAAATTAAAATTCCACACAGTCTCCAAAGCCTGGAAGCTGCGCTGATTTCCCAGTGTGCATTGCATTCTACCTTTATCAGTGTATAAGTACAGATTTAAAGGATTTGTGTCATGACCTATTGCAGAATGGACGATACTTTTAATGATCCCAAAGAGATTTCACAGCTGACGCACTGTAATTGCATATGAGCTTTGGAGACCTTTTATAGCCTTCTTACAGTGTAATACCTTTCCCAGTGTTGAAATCTTCTTGGAATTATAGATATATAAAGTGGAAATATATTAGCAGAAGAGTAAACTAGAGTGTGGCAGTATCGGTACCACATCCTCCAGTTCATGCGGTCTTATCTCTGAAGTGTGTGGACGGATACTTAAGAATATTAGTAATCTGTTTATTCCTGGAATCTCAGAATGCAAGCTCATCAGAAACGACGTATTAAATTGTAGACGGGATTCTCAAGGACTGTGTGTTAACACTTTGGGTTAATTAATGATCTAAAGCAAAAAATAATCCAAGTTCAGTTTCCCAAGAACTTGCTTTTTTAAATGCGATTGGGAATTGCTTGAATGATGTCATTAAGCCTTAAGGAGCCATACACAAGTCTATCATTGGTGCAATTTATGGTTTCCTCAAAAAATGCCCAGGGTTCATTGCCATTTTGCAAGACATTGGTCCAGATGTACTAGTAAGTGGCCAAATAGGCACCTCAAATTCACACATTTTTGCTGCTTAGGGAGTAATCACCGCTGCTCATCTAAGTGTGCCGAGGTCGGGACGTTCTTTCAAATTTACTATAACTCATGCTAGAAAACTGGTCTAAGTTATACCCAAATCTTTGCCAGTTACTGCCTGCAGTAGAGTTGAGTTCAAGTGCACCTACGGTATATACCAAAAAATTATTAAGCAGCTGGAGTCATTCTGGCACATCATCCACCTGCCGGGGAATGAATTACGACTGTATAAGAATCTCCAATCCTAATCAATTCCCCAATTGCCTAAGCAATAAGCCCTCTTTCATGATTCATCATACTGAGGTCTTCGGAAGAGGTGACATTTATCCAATACCAGTCATTGGTCCTACAACTCGTGTGTAGGGTTGAGCGCTCGGGATCGGGAAAGATCGGATCGCGATCGAGCAAATTTCACAATCGGGATCGGCTTGAAAATGATCGAAAATTGGATTTTGAAATCTCAAGACCAGCTCAACCCTACTGTACATATAATATACAATTATGGTTGAGCGATCGGGATTGGCTGGAAAGTGATTGGAAACTGGATTTTAAAATGGATCCTGAAATCTCAAGATTGGCTCAACCCTACTTATGTGACATCACAGTTTCCATAATATTCAACACAAAAATGACCCTGAAGGACCCATGACACAGGGCAGTTTATCGCACCTTTTATTTGAATGGCTCAGAGCTGCCCCAATTTCCTTTAGTATCCAACCTTTTCATTATTAATTTGCAAATATTTCTAAGGTTCACTCAAAAGTTTTGTTTTATAGCAAACTTGTTTGGTGTGATCTGTCCTAATGTTGACAGGCAACACGTGACCATTAAGACAAAGCACAGACCTTCGCAGTGATCTGGGCCACTTATTTCACCCATGAGGCCCAAGTTGTCTGGGGAAAAAATCACTGAATGCCCTGGGGGAGGAAGATGAGTAGGATTTTGTTTTTATTTTTCTGCACCTCCAATGGGCTTCCAATTATTATAACTTAGTGTTCAAAGACTGTAGGTGGCAAACCTCCAAAACTTTGGATTTAGCTGAAGACAAAATATTTGGAAAATTTTGGAAAATCAACCCAGCTTGTTATAAACCAGTTCCCTCACGTCTCCTCGCCCTGTACCCGCCCACACTCTCCTAAGCCACAACAAGCCCTGCCTACTCTCAGCATCAGTAACACTAGCCTATGGAGATGGGGGCGTGCACTGCACTCTGCCGGTATCTGAATGTGAGGAGAGGGCCAAGAACAATGGCCTGGAGCTCCGAGATGTGGCAGCAGTTCTGTGCAGATAATCGGACAGCAGGGGGGGACTAAGTAGCCGGCGGATTTTTTAATCACTACACAGCGTGGAGTCCAAATATTGAAGCCTTCAATTTTTGGACTCCACACTGTGTAGTGAATAGGGTCATTTTTAAAAATCCAATTTTCGATCATTAAAAAATCCCATTGACTTGCTTTAGGATCGGAATTGGGATCGGGTTTGGATGGAAAATGATCAGAAATCGGATTTTAAAAATGATCCTGAAATCTCAAGATCAGCTCAGCCCTACTCACTAGTAGTATAAACCAATCTTCTAATACCAGGGGTATACATATTTTGCCATATAGCTGAAAGGAAACAGAAAATCTCATACACCCCATAAATACTGACGACAATTCATCAATGTTCTTACTTCTCATCCTGTCCGTTCCTCGCCATGGCATCTAAAGAGGTAAACAAACCCTTGAGACTTTCCTCCGAGGGATTATTTCAGTTCTTTGGTCTAATACTTCCTTTGTGATGTTATTTTTGCAATGTCTCCTCTTAATCCTCCACTTCTAATGGGCAATTATCCTCCACATACATTGGCCTATTCATTACTTGAGACACCTAGATGTTTCTTCTCCTGGCACCAAAAATTTGTAGGTGTCCCCATTGTTCTTACCAACTTTAAACTAACCTTATTATTTCCAAGGTAACAAGAATAAGCCCAACAAAGAAATGTGTTGACCATTGTTGGCATCCCGAGACATGATTAAAATTCTTTGAGGGTCATATATTGTCTAACATTCATATGAAACTTTGTTATAAAAAAAACCTCACTGCCGTACTGAATGGTAAATAGAACTGATATCTGTGGTCTCGGAATCAAACTTTAGACTAGGCTGACTTTAAAGAGCAGTTCTGCCTAAAATCAATGAAAAGAATGAATAAATGATATGGCTGTCAATATATCCCCAAAAGGTTTGTAAGAAATCCATCTCCTAGACTTATGAATGAAAACTCTGCAATCTGCAGCCACGTCTACGTAGCATATGTTTCTATGCTGTATATATACACGCACAAAAGTAGCAAACGTTAACATTACGAATGGTTACACTGTGGCACAGAATGTTAACATTTTGTTTCAATTTTGCAAGTTCTATGGCAAGATATCGCATTGAAACAAGTTATCGGTGTAATGTTAAGCTTTGCTGCATCTGTACGTATGGCTTAGGCAAATTACGAGACAAACATGTAGCAGGAGCACTAGTGGAAGTTATTCATAAGTAGTGATCAGTGATCAGGATCGGAAAAGATCAGATCCCGATCGGCAATCGAGCAAATTTCACGATCGGGATCGGCTGGAAAATGATTGCAAATCGAATTTTGAAATCAATCCTGAAATCTCAAGATCGGCTCAACCCTATTCATAAGAATTCCAACAGACTTATATAGTTGTAAAGTTACTCAATAGAACAATTTAGATGACTAGTCCGTATTTTTCGGACTATAAGACGCACCTAGGTTTTAGAGGAGGAAAACAGGGGGAAAAAAATTTGAACTAAAAAAATGGTAAAATATTTAATATATGGGAGTTGTAGATTTGCAACAGCTGCAAGGCCACATTGACAGGTGACCCTGCAGCTGTACGGAGATCCATAGAGCCTTTTTTTTTTTTTTGCAGGGCCAGATTTTCTTTTTAGTTCTACCATTTTGGGGAATGTCTATTGCTTAGATCACCTTTTATTTAAATCAGAGGCAAAACGGTGAAAAAAAAAACACGGCGGTTTGAAAAATATCAGTAGAGTGGGCATTTTCGGACACAGGCATTCCTAATGTGTTTGTGTTTCACAGTAATTTTCTGCTTTTATATGTATTCTAGGGAAAGGAGGTGATTTAGAAGTTTTATTTATTTTATTTAATTTTTTTAAAGCTTTTTTTTTCCTACTATTTTATTGCCCCTTCCCCCTAGGTAGCTCGAACCTGCAATCATTTGATTGCAAGTCCCATAGACGGCAATAGAAGTGTATTGCCGTCTATGGGGGATTCTCTACATTACTTATTACGGCTGGTCATAGACCAACCGCAATAGTAATATAGCAGTGACAGGCCTGAGAGCCTTCATTAGGCTCCCGGCTGTCAATAGAACAGGTCGGCTCCTGCAACTTTAAAGGTATGGGGGTTTATTGTACACCTTGGGGGGGAAGGGGGGGTTAAGTTTTAATGCGCAAAATTAGAATGCATTCTAATTGCGGGCATTAGCTTTGGGCCTCCGCGTATAGTGGAGACCCGGTTGCTATGGCGACCTCTCTGCAGCAGAGCGGCCGCCATCATTCTTACAGACCCGGCATCTGCTTTTCTATTGCCGGGATGCCGGGTCTGTAAGAATAATGGTGGCTGCTCTGCTGCAGAGCTGTCGCTTCAGGCCCCAGCACCTGTGTCGGCGTCTAAAACTCTCTTACTGGCATCCGCCATTCTATTGCCCGGATGCCACATTCGGACTATAAGACGCACCCTCAAGTGCGTCTTATAGTCCGAAAAATACGGTTACTACATTATGTATCAGCATTTCAGATTATTTTCAGAATTTTTTAAATTTGCGTATCGCCAAATCCCTATGGGTATAGTATGCAGGATATTATGAAAGATTCTTTGGCACTGATGTAAATATAAATGTCTTAATGATTACCTTTGGCCTAAAAGCCTGGGGGGCCCATAGGTCACCCTCAATACACTAGGGCTGGTTTAACTTCTTTGATATCCTTTCAGATTTTCGAACGGTTGCCAACTTGTACATTGTAAATTTATTGCCCCGCTCTCTGATGCCATGGAGTGAGAAGATTTATGATACATTAACTTCAAGGAGAAAATTAACCCTTTAATAGCAAAAATAGCAGTTAGTCGGAAGCTCACTTTAAAACACTCTGTAGGTGGCATAGATCTGCGACCTGGCTTCATAGGCGTAATTTAATGGACACTCATTTATGTTGGAGATGTAGAACTCTTCCAGGTACACATTTGCACATCCGGTGGGCCTGTGAGAAGATACAAGATTTCTGGCGCCAAATCGAGATACAAATTGATCACATAACTGGTTCATGACCCCGGAATTAGTTTTGTTGTCCTAACCCCAAGGCCAATTTTACCCTTCTTCAAGAAAACTTATCAAGATTCTTCTGGAAACAGCAAAAACCTTGATTCCTCTTTTTTTGGCTGAAACAAGACACTCCTCCTATTAGACTTTAGCTAGAAAAAGTTTACCAAATACACAGATTTGAGGAAATTATAAGCTGAAGCAATAGATGCCATGACAAATATCTCAAAATTTGGTCTCCCTGGACATTCTTCATCGACAGTGAACAATACCTGATGCAACTGGTCCTCTCTGGTGGACGACCTCCTCCCTCTGCCTCTACTTTTCTCAGTACCCCTCCCTCCTCCACATCCCCTCCTGAGTTGCCTCAATGTTATAGTTACTTGTGCTCCATTTATACATCGCCTCCATTGCTTATATTGGTAGTAGAATTATTATGTTCTTCTCATTTCTTAATGTGATGTTATTGTTCTATGCTGAGTTGTATATGTTACTGATGGAAACTATTGCTATTCATGTTACCAATTTTTTTTGTAAAATTGTTAAAAACCGAAATTAAAAAAAAAACAAAAAAAAAAAAAACAGTCAGATGCAAATAGTGAAGGAGAGATACTGTGCAGGAGGCTGCTACACAAAGAAGGGAATGACTACAATGTGAGGGGCACCAGCAGGGCATGGCTATGATGGGAACCTTGTAGACACGTTGTGAATACGTCTTCATGGCAGCCTGGATCCAGAGAAAGAAAGGACAAAAATTCTTCTCGAATGTGGATGACTATTGTAAGAAACTGCACTAGGGATCAAGCTAAGGTTTTGCATCAGGGTCCATAAGTAGGGTTGAGCTGATCTTGACTTTTCAGGATCAATTCTGAAATCCGATTTCTGATCATTTTTCATTCGAACCCGATCTCAATTCCAATTCCGATCCCAATGCAAGTCAATGGGATTTTTTTTACTAATCGGAGATCGGATTTTAAAAACAATCCTATTCACTATACAGCATCGAATCTAACAATTGAACACTTTAATTGTTAGAATCCACGCTGTGTAGTTATTTTTTTTAATCACTAAGTAGCCAGAGGATTTTTTTTAATCCTCTGGCTACTTAGTCCCCTCTGGTGTCCACTTACCTGCCGAGATGGCTGGTCCGGTGCCCGGTGTTCTCGTTCTTCTTCGCTTTGCTGCCCCCACCTCCCAGGTTAGGAGAGTGTGGGCGGGTTAGTAGAGTTTGGTACCCACCCACACTCTAAGCCACAAGCCCCGCCTTCTTCCTAGCTCTTTAACATTAACCTGAGAGGCGGGGGCAGTGAGGTGAAGAAGAACGAGAACACCGGGCACCGGACCAGCCATTTCTGCAGGTAAGTAGCTACCTGAGATAATAGCTAGTCTCCCATTAGAATGAATGGACGCAGCCAGCGCACAGGGGGTTAAGGCTGTGTGCCGGCTGCTTCCATTTATTCCTATGGAACCACAGCGGAGCCTTCACAGTGAGTGTACACTCAGTGTGAAGGCTAACATTGTTAGCTTTTCCCACAATGCTTGGCCAGTAGCAAAGCATTGTGGGAAATAATCATCGATCTCGATCCCGCCTAAAAAGATCATGTTCAGAATTCTGATCGCGATTGTGAAATTTTCTTGATCGCTGATCGGAATCCGATCTTTTCCAAACACGATCACTCAACCCATATCCATAAGCCTTTAGTTACGCCTCTGCTCCTTAGGTTTCATAACGCCACTGTATCCTTAAACACTCTTCTAATATGACATGCACTGGAGCCATATTACAATTATTTTGTTCTTCCATAGAAAACTGAAGATTGATTCAGAAAATTGCAGGATAGGCCCATGGAAGGTTATGGGTTTTGCCTTATGAACCTGTAACATACAGATCAATATACAACTGTGTGCGTGAGCCATAATCCAATAACAATAGATAGTTTCTATATTGTTCCATCTTCTTAAGTCGTCTTAGTACCTACGTCTGCAGAAAACGAAACGGCTACATAAAAATATTAGTTTTAGTATTACTTAATACAGTGAATTTCCATTCATTTACAAAGACAACCAAATCATCCAGACCAGATGTCCTACGATATATATAATGCAGAGACTTTTTTAAATACTGTGGATCATCTTTTCTTCTAAATCTGTGCTGCACTTTTTGATTGGTAGTCGTCCCAAATATGTATGAATACATTGTCAAAAGGGTGTGTCCTTAAATTGGCAATACTGACTGGACAATGTCAGACTATGGAGGGATACCTGTCCCAAAAATTGGTGTATTCATACATTTCTAGGAGATGAGCACAATGCAAAGAAAAGATGCTCCACAATTGTTATATTGTATCAGTTGACAAGTTAATTTATGAAAAATTTTGCTTGATGAGCAATCGGGATTGGAAAAGATTGGATCCAGATCGGCAATTGAGTAAATTTCACGATCGGATTCCGATTCCGCCTAAAAAAAATTGGGAATGGAATTTCAACCCTGACCTGCACAGAACCACTGCTGCTCCTCGGAGCTCCCGGCCAATTCACTCATGTCTCCCTGTATCTTCCCACACTCTCCTAGGCTACCACAAGCCCCACCTTCTCCCAACATCTGTAACACTAGCCAAGGGAGGCGGGGCACGTACGGTACTCTGCCAGTGTTACGTTTGTGTCTATGACCAGACACAGAATATGGACTGGAGAGTGCACACGAAGGGAACAGGGGTGGGAGACTTTCCCTGATGCTACGGTCGCTGGCTAGGCCCTGCCTGCAGGTGGTGGTCAGCTGTTCCCAAGCTAGCCTTGGCCCCGACAACTCCTGGCTCTCTAACACGAAGACCAAGCTGAAAGATAGGGGAAGAGCTAAAGGAGCTAGGGAGAGCTAGGGACTGGGGATACTAAGGTGGTCACCCCGAAAGAAACCAAGGTGCAGCTGCAGACAAAACAAACAGGATGAGATGTGCTGGACAACAGACACGCAGCACAACACAATACACAACAAGAGAATGAGGAGAGGGACAGGGGAGAGGAAAGGGTTACACAGGACTGGGGCAAAACAAACTGGTACCCAAACAACCTCACAAATATCAAGACCGTGTCAGGCAACCAGAGCTGAAGGACAGGGTAGACTCACACACAAGGCAACACTCACACCACTTCCAAGACAGCTGAAACTTCCACAAAGAATCCTCCTCACTGAGCCACAAATTCTAGTTGGATACAACAAAAACCAGCAACTAGTGGAGCCAGCCCAACTCCTTATACAGGCCCCAGAACTGTCCAATAGGATGATGGTAATGACCAACACCTGAGGTTCAATCCAAAGAACCCCAAGTATATTCTGAAGGCCAAAACTCAATGCACAAACAGATGGCTCAACAGCAAGGAAACCACTAAAAGACCACAGATACACCTGATCAAATCCCCACCAGAAACACACCCAAATTTTATACAAGTATTCAGGTCGTGACAGCCGACATGTGAATGACAGAGGAGAAGACAGAGAACAATGGCCGAGAGCTCCAGGGAGCGGCAGCGGTTCTGTGCAGGTAATTGGACAGCTGGGGGGGACTAAGTAGCTGGAGGATTTTTTAATCATTACACAGTGTGGAGTCCAAAAATGAAGCCTTTAATTTTCGGACTCCACTCTGTGTAGTGAGTAGGATTGTTTTTCAAATCCGATTTTCGATCATTAAAAAATCCCATTGACTTGCATTAGGATTGGAATTGGGATCGAAATCGGGTTTGGATGGAAAATGATCGGAAATTGGATTTTAAAAATGATCCTGAAATCTCAAGATTGGCTCAACCCTATAGATCACTGTACAGACCATATCTTTTTTCTTGTTTCAGGGGTTGAATATTATAGATTTATTGTAAGTGATGTTTAGTATACAAGAAAGAGTTTATTTCCTTAAGGCTAAGTTCACACGGGGGCAGATTTTGACACTGAGAGTGATGCAGGGAGCCATGATTGTTGTCCCCTCCGGAGTCGACTCAAATGAATGGGCCAAATCCGGAGGTTGCTGCCGCCAGGTGGACACCATGGCTCCACGAGCCGTGGAATCCGCCTGAAGAAAGGGCAACTCGCTTCTTTTTGTTTGTTGCGAAAAAAGTAGCCTGGCAGTCCTCCATAGACCACCATTGTGAGGGGGCGGATTATGATGTGGATTATGCGCCATAATACGCCCCCTCTGTGCCCATGAGAACTGGCTTTTAACAGTCCAAACCAGACTCCAACCTCATTCAACTCTCCAACTATCTACAGAGGAAATTGGAATAATGTATCATCCGAGGTTCTGTGCAGAGGAATGTATCGGAGAACACCAGGCATACAATGGCAGCGTCAATACATTGTTGGATGTTTTCCATAAGAGGAGGCTCGGAACAAATGAGAAAACAGAAAGTCCCCCGATGGAAGTTATTTCCCATTCAATACAGTTTCCGAAAATAAAAACAAAATAGTGTATTAAGAAACATTTTATTAACAAAACAATAAATTCCACTTGCTTAGCATTTCCAGTAATGGATAAATTGGCCTTGCAACAAAATAAATTCATTTTCAATATCTATCACACAAACACAATAAACTGGCTTTGGGCCTCTTGTTTTTGTTTGGGGATGACTCAATTCACACTGTTTTTGTTTTTTGTTGTTGTAAAGGCAACACATTACAGGGTTAGAAATAAGCCACCTCATCCAGACTTCGTACAGCAAATACACGGGCGAGTGAAACCTAGTTCAGAAATCTTTTCTTTTAACCCTTTCAGTGCCAATGGGATCCCAGACCCCGTGGAGGAAAACGCGTCGGGTTCCTCCTCATTTGCCGAAAGGGCTGACATGATACGGTGTTGAAATGCTAGAGCAAGATACATACATACTTTGATAAAATATCATAACTAAATGAACCATTGATAATAAAATAGATATATGCAAATATGAAATACAACCATTTGGTAAATGATATAGTAGATTAATGTATAAATGATAAAAGTGTTGGCAAAATAGATGTATACATAGAAAATATCAAAGAAAAAAAAAAGTTTGATATTTCCCTTACCTAAAATAAAACTTGCAATATTTTATAAAAGACGTGTATTTCTTAGCTACCATAACATGTTGGATTTATCAGTTTGGCAAGTCTTATAGGGTTGTGGTATTTACTGTACATCCTTTACCGGAACTAACGGACAGACCTTTCATGCCTTGTGCAGTCCAGCATTAAAGGGATTCTACCATTAAAAATCTATTTTTTCTCGTTAAGATGTTGGAATACCCTTAAGAAAGGCTATTCGTCTCCTATCTTTAGAAGCCGTCTCCGGCACACCGTTCGGTAGAAATACCGTTTTCTACCGGTATGCCAATGAGTTATCTCGCAGCACTGGGGGTGGACCCCAGCACTCAAACAGCTTTGGGGGGTGTCCCCAATGCTGCCATAGAACTCTCCAGCAACACTTCCATTTTCAATAGCAACCACCTCTTCTCCGTAGAACTACAGGAGCGTACTGTGCATGCGCGCAAGAGTGGCCTCCAAAAAATGGCCGTCGGCTGGTAGGCACACTTGGTTCTGCTTGTGTCTCAATGAAGAAGATGACAGAAGAGGCGGTTGCTGTTGAAGATGGAGGCGTCACTGGAGAGAGTTCTCTGGCAGCATTAGGAACGCCCCCAGTGCTGCTTGAGCGCTGGGGCCTGCTCCCTAGTGCTGCGAGAGAACTCATTTGCATACCGGTAAAAAACGGTATTTCTACCGAACAGCGGGCTGGAGACGACTTCTAAAAGTAGGAGACAAATAGCCTTTCTTAAAGCTATTCCGACGTCTTAACGAGAAAAAAAAATTGATTTTTAATGGTAGAATCCCTTTAAATAACTTTCTTCCCTGAGAACAGCGAACTTTTAGTGGTGTCCAAACATGATTCTTATGATTCAAGCAGGAAAAGTTATTTGATGCCATCTCTTCTTTTTTTTTTTGTTTCATACCAGCTACTGTTTCCGAAAGTTGATCAAAAGCCACAAAAAATAAAATAAAAAAATCCGCTCTATAGTAACTAAATGTTTTTGGCAACCCTAACTAATGGTATTTTTGTCAACGGGTAGTGCGATTTGAAAGCTCCAGCGAACGCGTCTGGAATGTAAGCCTTATTTATCAGTAACCTAGTGAATAAAACACGATATCTCGCTTTGTTGCCCCGCTGTTTAAATTAATTCGAGATTCCGTCTTCCTGTCTATAATGTGTGAACATCTATATTCCTCCCAGGAGGCCTTCGAGTGGAAAGGCTCAGTTCTCTTGAAGTACCCACTTTTAGGTTAATATATTCTCTTTGCATTTCCTTACGAGTAAAAATGTTACTCTCCACTCTTCTTCCAGCAAGTGTTTTTTTTTTGTTTTTTTTAAATAATAAAAGATTTTATCTTCTATTGTAAAGAAACTTAACCAAACCCGTGAAAAAAAAAAAAAAAAAAAATGAAATACAAATCACATTCTAAATTTTAAAAAGAATTACAAAAAATCTCGGATTTGTCACATTGTTACCATTTCGTTTGGCCTAAAGGGTTTAGATAATTAAATAAAACATCAAAAAGAAATTGAAATTTAAAAAATCTAGTTTGTTTCTTGTTGGTATTTAAAAATATTTTTTTTTCAGAATGAATGCTACATCAACGTGATTTAATGCATAAAAATTTTTTGTTTTTGTGGTATCGATAAAAGGTAAACACTCCCCAGAGTTACAGTTAACATAAAGAATTACGGAATGCCTCTGTCGGTGACTTGAATTTCGTCATTTATTTGGACTGTATCAGATACCTTTACACCTTGCGGCCCAACATACTGAAACTTGGCTGCAGCGGAATGTTGGCTATTGTGCTGTATAATATTAACAATTTTTTATTTTTATTTTTTATTTACATTCATACACATCCCCAGCGGCATACTCACAAGAATTCAAATTAAAAAAAAAAAAAAAAAAAATCAAAAAATTTCCAAAAAAAATTTTCAAAAAAATTGGGTAATGGCGGCAATTAACTGAAACGCGTCTGTTGTGTCAGACATCGGAAAAAACTTTCTATACCTAGCAACACTTAGAACATTTAGGTTACCAAAAATGGCTGAAGAGCAGATATATTTTGCATTGTCTATACAACAGGCTATAAAACATCACTTATCACAGTCCAGAAAGCACATATAGATGTGTTTTATATAAACATATGTAGTAACATAGTAAGCGTGCATGAAAATTTTTCAATGATTGCATCTATCCCTCTTGTTTTGTTTTTTTTTTGAAAAAGGGCCTTATATTCCATATTTGTGAAATAAGGCCTCCATAGCATACTCTTCACAACCAGAAAGGGGCTTTGTGAAAGTTTTTTTTTTTGTAATACAAGTCTTCAGAAAAGCCAGCGTGACGAAGCGGACGTATCTCGATCGACGCTTCTTAGCTTGATGCTGCAAACCACGGACCGTTTGCGAGTTCCGACAAGTCTGTGCTGGCATTAGAAACTTACTTTTGGAGAGAGTACTAGCACTTTGGCTGTATCCAGAATCATAGGTAGCTTTTTTTGATTTTTTTTTTGTTTTTTTTCTTTAAATTGTGCCTCAATGTTGGAGATTTCGGTGTGCTTTAAGAATGTTTCTTGTGATTCATCGTCTTTCCAGAACATTCCAGCCACTTCAATGGTCAGGCAGAGTAAATGAAACACTGTGGATAATTGTAAATCTTTGTTTGGCTCCTGTTTCTGGGGGGAAACAAAACCGTAATATACTCATTTATATATTTTTTTTTTCTGTTTGTTTTATATCTATTTTTTTTAAAAACAGTCTTTCCTTCCCGTTAGCATTCCCTGTCTTCTTTTTTTTTATTTTTTTTTTTGTTATTTTCAATGTGCTTCATAAAAAGTAAATAAGTTTTGTTAATTTTTTTTATGTCTCAGATAAAATGAAGACTATTTCTATACACGTGTTCGTTAAGCGGCTGGGATCAGACATAATATTCCTTGTCCTTGTTTTTCTTATTTTTGTTAGAACTTTTAGCGCTGCTGGGTTGTTTCTCTTTGATCACAGCCCCATTGGACTGCGCTGAGTTACTGATGTAGTTTCGACTCTCATCCACGTGATAGGAGCCTTCATCCCTGTTTCGATACTTGTACATGGCGTAGAGGAGGATGAGGATGCACAAGGCTGCCGCAGCGACGATGCCGACCACCATGCCGGTCGTGCTACTCGATTCCCTGATGACCTCGGACGGCCCGGAAATTTCTCTCCCGCCCGCTCTTGTTGGGTTGGCTAAAGAAAAAGAAAAAATACTCGGTTACTGTCGGGAATATTTTTTTTGCAAAAAGTTGAGAATGTCAAAAGTAAATCCAAATCAAACAAAAAACTGAAAATAGAATTCGACTTTCAATTGAAATATTGTATAACATTTTGCAATTTTATGGAAGGCTTACAGGTCCTTTAAATGTTTTTGCTACGCGCGAGGCTTTTTCGTCTTATTGTGGTTGCAGATGTCAATTAGCTTTCATTTTGTCACTCAGTGTGATTGGAAAAAAAGGAAAGTTTCCATTAACAATGTAGCTTTAAAATGGGAACAAGGCAATGAATTTAAATGCTAGGTAAATCAATGTTTCACCTGCTGGAACGCTTCTCATACGGAGTCCATTTCCTCAATTATCTCACTTACCTATTCAGTCTTCCTGGGGAAAAACGGCTTTTGATTGATGCTACCTACTGCCTTCTCAAAAGGGCTTTGAACTGGCCAGAATAATAGTGTAAACTTGTTTTCGTTCTTAAAGTAGAATGAAAGATCCAATTATGGGCTAAACAGATTTCAAGTTTCCTACTAGGGAGCAACAAAAAAACGTATCTAGGAAGGAAATCTTCTCTAAGCGATGAGATAACACAATGCAAACACTTTAGAGATATTGTACAAATCTGTAGAATCTTGAACTTTCCTTGGCCTTCCTCTCATACACATTCACTAACTATCAGCCAGAGACTCATTCCGTTGGGAACTATCTCTCCCGACGCCCCTTGTACACTCGCTTGGTGCCATTGGGGTGCAAGTGTTATTATTAGTGGATGGAAGTGCAGTAAAGTATCTCAGAGACTTCTGGAGGAGACTTATCAACCTTGAGAACAAAGAATTGGGCATGTAGAAATCTATTTTGTAATAAATTTCAGTGTTATTTCTCAGGCATCTGCCGAACATTCGATGGCCAAACATTTAAAACGCATTTGGTGGGTTTGCCCAACAGTTGACTAATGTTTTGGCCTCCTTTACTGAAATAATATCCATGAAAGGACTATAAATCAGGGTGTTTGAGCCCCATGTTTACTCTCCTTCTCTCCCCCCCTCAGTACTTCTTTGGAGTGTGGGAAGAAACAGTACGATCCCCACACAAACACAGGGAGGAACATACAAACTCCTTGCAGACATAGTCCTTGGCAGGATTTGAACCCAGGACTCCAGCACAGCGAGGGTAAAGTGCTAACCACTGAATAGTTGAGTGAAAAGGGCAGACTATTACATGTAGCCATCTTCCAATCCACATATCAGCAGTTAGAAGATAGTAACTATTCCAAATTGTACCACAGTCACTTATCATAACTTCAAGGGGTTGTCCAAAAATTTAAACTAATAACTAGGCTTGAGCCATCAGGATCGGAATTTGATTCTGATCTTTTCCTGCGGAATCGAGGTCAGAGGTTCTTTCCCACAATGCTTGGCTACTGGCCAATCATCGTTAGCTTTTCCCACAATGATTGGCCAGTAGCCAAGCATTGTGGGAAATAACCTCCGACCTTGATCCGGAATCCGATCTTTTCTGATCCCGATCGCTCAACCCTACTAATATCCTATCCAGAGGACAAACTGATAAGTTTCCGATCCATAGGGTCTAACTGGTAGAACCATCGCCGATCATCTACACAATTATGGAAAACTGAATTTTTGCCATTTTGACTATTGATATCTGGTGAAACAATTACAGATTTACCTCTCATCTTCCGACAATATGAATATTGTGTTTCAACAAGCTGAAGCATCGGGTGTGCTGGACAAAGGTCAGCCAAAAATATCAATGTTTGGCACGGTCGGAGGCTCTTATACAGACTTGCTGCTCCTTTTTAACAATTAAACCATCCCTTGATCTGGCAGTTTCGCTGTTCATGTTGATGGTCAGATCATTCATATGATAGACTGGACCGCCATCTAAAATCTAATGTCTAGCCCTGTATCTAGACCAGGGATCTCCCCTTTACCCTAGATACACCCTATTGCAACAAACCCTTAGAATTATTATTTTATTTTTATTTTTTCCTTGATTTTAACTAGAGATGAGCGAGTAGTACTCGATTGAGTAGATATTCGATGGAATACTACGGTATTCAAAATACTCGTACTTGTTCGAGTACCCCTCGCTGTTCGAATGGAATAGTTCGATGCAGAACCAGCATTGATTGGCCGAATGCTATACAGTCGGCCAATCAATGCTGGTTCTTCTCCTACCTTTAGAAGTCTTCTCCATGCAGCTTCCCCGCGGCGTCTTCTGGCTCTTCATTCACTCTGCCAGGCATTGGGCCTGGGCAGAGCCGACTGCGCATGTCTGCTTGTAGTGCGGGCATGCGAAGTCGCCTCTGCCTAGGCCCGATGCCTGGCACAGTGAATGACGAGCCGGAAGACGCCACGGGGACGCTGCACGGAGAAGACTGCACGGAGGATCCAGCCCGACCCTCACTCGTGGACTTGGTAAGTATAATTTGATTGAACGTTGCCTACCCCTGAAACGAGCATTTTCCCCCCATAGACTATAATAGGGTTCGATATTCAATTCGAGTAGTCAAATATTGAGGGGCTACTCGAAACGAATATCGAACCTCGAACATTTTACTGTTCGCTCATCTCTAGTAGTAAATCATAGTTTTTGCTTCATTTACCTGTTTTGCTATGGCTCCCAGTTTGAAGGTCGGTTTTCCTTCACTTTGGACAAGGTTCATTGCTCCTAGCCCTGTATCTACACCAGGGATCCTATTGCAACAAACCCTTAGAATTATTATTTTTTTTAATTTTTACTTGATTTTAACCAGATTTTTTTTTTTTTTTTAATTAAAGGCCATTAATGTTTCCCGACCTTGTCTTCTTTTACAGCATCGGAAAAGGAAATAGGAAATAATTCCAAGCCCTTTTATCTCTAAACAAATGCACTGAGAATGAGTAATTAAATACGTCCATGTACTTTGCAGCACTGAGCACTAAATAATTGAAAACTTCATAGAGCAAGTCCTGATTCCATTGTCCCCCCTGAGTGACAAGGCCTCGGCTATCTTTACCCGCACGGAAAATTCCTTTTAGAATCAATGCCGTGCTTTATTCAATAGCTGACATTCTTTGTGTAAGACTTGTAGCTGTTTCTCTGCAGATAACAATTCTATCTTTTTATGGATCAAAGTTTCCAGTTTCGCTCGCTTTAAGTGAATTACATTTCTTTTATCTTCTGTTTTATTATTGTTTGCCTATATTTTAAATGAAGCATAAAGAAGTGTCACTCTGGGCTTATCTGGACCGCAGTCTAATGTCAGATCTGTGTTTAAGCTTCTATTTCACTTTATGTTCTTTCTTGTATCACTTTTCATAATACGGTCGGGAAATATTTCCTTGTGTTTTAGCAGAAACCTATCTTTTGTCTACAGTTTAGTGAATGACGCAACTGGCGGTATTGTGCGTAAGATAGACGGCTTGTTTGGGCTCCATCAACGTCTGGGAACAGGGGATGTCAGTGAACCCTTCTTAAAGGGGTTCTCCAACCTCAAGTGTTTATATAGCAGTGGTAGATGCTGTGTTTGTATTTGTGTATTTGTGTTTGCGTTCATAGTTGATGAGATGGGACCGTAACCTATCACGAAGAAGGGGATGACCTTGCCCCAGTTTGCTGGTCTCATATAGGTATCAGACCCCTTACATTTCATTATAACTTAACGTTCCATCAATATTTGCATCCAACCTGTCCGGGCTTCGTGGAATAGTCATTGCGCATTTGCAGTTCCATCTAGCAGGTGGTCTACCTTTATTTAAAGCTTGTCCTTCCTTAGCATGCTGTGAAGTTTAATTGGCACGGACAATATCATTCTGCTATTATCATTATACAGCAATAATGATCATACGGATGGGTTAGCGGCTATTAAACGCCTTGCAGGCAATAATCACAGGCACGCTATTTCAGCCTCGCTATAGACTTGCAGATTTAATCCCAGCGTATAGCATAAGATTAGACGTGGTACGGAGTGAGATACCATATAGCCACATCAGCTCCGCCAACATGTATATCCAGCTTATTGATTTTCTGCAATGTACGTAATGTTTATGACACTGTTACTAGACTTTCGGGAAATGTAATGATAATGGAGGATGATGTAACGCAATTACACTTGTGCATTTTGATGTACTTTGTGCCGGAGCTGATACTTATCTCATTCCATCGGACGGCTGTATATCATTGCCTACACTTGTGCGTGATTACATTAGGACTTGGCTAGATTAGTGTTTGTCTGCTACTTTGTTCCATTACGTATGTTTGGACTCACGTGATGACATGGCCAGATGCATAAAGCCATTGTATAAGGAATTTTGGCAATTGGCATGAGCCTCATGGGGGGTTTTGCCTTCCCCTGGATCAACACTGTAGGGATTGTAGGGTTATAGGTTGGACTTGATGGACTGATGTCTTCATCCAACCTCATCTACTTTGTAACTATGTGTATATATATATATATATATATATATATATATATATATATATATATATATATATAGGTGTTGGGTCGGAGAGACGTACAGTACGGTGCAAAAATTTTTAGGCAGGTATGGAAGAAATGCAGCAAAGTGAGAATTATTCCAAAAAGTAAGTGTAGATAGTTCATTTTTACCAATTAACAAAATCGAGTGACTCAATGAAATAAAAATCTAATCCCATCAATATTCGGTGTAACCTTTGCCCTTTGCCCCCCATCAGTTCTCGGTACTTGCAGACAGTTATTGGCAGAAGTGGTCAGGGAGGCTGTTCCCACCGCCATCTTGGAGAACTAAGCACTAAGGTTGAGCGATCGGGATCGGAAAAGAGTAAATTTCACGATCGCGATCGGAATTCTGATCCCGATCTTTTCCAGCGGGATCGAGGTTGGAGGTTATCTCAAGATCGGCTCAACCCTAAAAGTGACTTTTCCCATAGAGAAGCATTGACTAGGGTTGAGTGATTGGGATCGGAAATGATTGGATTCTGATCGGCAATCGAGCAAATTTCACGATCGCAATATGGAATATGATCGGAAATCGGATTTTAAAATCAATCTTGAAATCTCAAGCCAAGATCTTCTGTGGATGCTGCTTGTCCAATCCTACTATGTCTTCATGTCATCCCAGACGGACTGGATGATGATAAGATCAGGGCTCTGCGGGGGCCGGATCATCACTTCTAGGACTCCTCCTCCAAAGGGCAAATATTGATGGGATTTACATTTCTCTTTTCATTTTGTTAATTGATACAAATAAACTATTAACCCTTTGTCTGACAGCATTGTTACAGTGCAGCTTTCTTCCCGCACCTGCCTATAACTTTTGCATATTAGGCTGCATTCACACTGAGTAACGCTGACGTTTTTTGTGCTTATTTTTGCACATAGCGCTGCGTTAACGCGGTGTTAACGCGGCGCTATGTGCAAAAATAAGCACAAAAAACGCCAGCGTTACTCAGTGTGAATGCAGCCTTACTGTCATTTTTGGGAAGTTCATTAGTTTCCAGAATTATTAGGACAAAGCACTTGTTTCATCCCTGGATTACCGAGCTTACTCTAAAACAGACCAGAATTCTGCGACTCTGAAGAGAATTACAAAGAAAAATATCTGAATGACTTTGTAATAGGCTTAAATAATATTACCGTGAAGAGTCGCCGCCCAGTATCATTCCCTACATTAATCCGCCATGTTGTGCTACAAATATATAATAATTACAGGTAACTGTATGTAATGTGTGACCTGTATATATCCTCCAAGAACGCACCTTACTCGTGTCACCATGTGATAGACATGGGCCGTGTATTCGGATCATCTAATACCGGAGGTTTTTGGACTGATTCTTGTGTTAATAAGGAATAAATATTGCAAATCATATTAAATAATGTCCCACAGGAGGAGATTAGCTGTAGTAAATGGCTTAAAAGATTTAGCATCTTTACTGTGTTGTAAAAAGGAGAAAAGTTGCTGAATATTTCGCTTCCAGACATTTTTCAGAGATCTAGGCTGCAATTCATGGCACATGTTTTAACGGGTTGCCTCTACGAAGATTGTGCTGAAAGTTACATAATAAAATAGTCTGAACACGAGGAATTCTACTATTGGACCCTCCAGAGAACAGATGTGATGCAAAGAAGTCCTGCAGGAAGTGATCAAATCTCCTGCAGCGCCTCTGCAGGGAATAGGAGGAATTACAAGGTACTGACATGTTGGGTCCTCCACAGGATAGGATTCTCTTTTTGCCTGTCTTATACTTTGGTTAATGGATATAATATTAGTAAAGAGCCCCTATTAGTGTAAGCCAATCATATGTCAGCTTTCTACTCCCCTGATCCTTTCATTCTCATCCCTGTATGATCCTCGTCACCAGGGCACAGCTCTAAGGACTACAGAGGTAACACTTGTTATCAGGCCCTGGAGGCCAAAGACCCCTCTATAGCAGAGTAAAACAAGACTTTTATAGATAGCATAAGGTAAGTTGGAGCCCTGATACAGATTTTGCATTAGGGTCCAGATGCTTCATGTTATGCCTTTACCTCTGCCCATTGGGATGACATGCCTACTTGGCCGTGCCAAGCGTGCGTGTGTATGGGGGGGTCAGAATCAGTAGCTGTTGGCTAAAATGTACTTTAATCTGTGCAGCAATCACTTTATATTACAAGGCAATGTTTAAAATCACATTTAATGTGCGGCACAATGTGTTAATTTTTTAAGGCTTTCTATTAGCTTTTGTTGTCTTATGTGATAAGATATAATAACTGGTGTAACTATTGGGGTCACAACTGCAACCAGGCGATCCGCCATGAGGCCGATAGGTCACCCTTACCACCTTAGAACTGGTTAAAATTCATAGATTGTAAGTGTATTAGCCCTGCCCTCTGGTGCACCGAAGTGAGGACATTTATAATGCATAGCCCTGCCCTCTGGTGCACTGAGGTGAGGACATTTATAATGCACAGCCTTCCACTGTCAGAAAGGAGAAAAGTAACCCTTTAATTGCAAAAATAGCAACACAGAGTCAAGGAGGTATTCTGTCACATAAAAGGGGGCAGGATTATTAGATCGGGGCCCCCACAGGTGATAGGGATGATGGGAAGCTTGTGTATAGACATGTTTTGGAGTCTTCATGGCATTCTGAGCTCAGATAGGGAAGGAAGAGGGAATAGAAGTGTTGCTACAATGTATGGACGGGATGTGGTTCATGGTGGTGAGATGTTGCACAGGGGGGGAAAGGATAAGCTCTGAGCCTCTTATAATCAGCCAGAAAGTCAAGTGACTTTGCTCCATCTGTACTTGGTATATGTGCCAGGAAAGCTGGATTTACCCCTGGGTCGCCTAGAGCCAGTATATATTACTGCCCCCCATTACATAGTAATACACTGCACTATACTGTGCTGAAAGAGTTATAGGAATCATATATATAGGTATCTCTTTACAATGGGCGACTATTATAATGTTTCCATAGGAAGAATTCTCAACACCTATCTCCAATGGAACAATCTAATGAGTGTGAACAGAGCCCACTATAGCTTTCCTTTTCTATGAATATTTCTAGTAATTGTATTATGGTGATGATTGTGATTTCTCTTCTTCGTGGCCGGCACTGTGAACATCTCAGACAGCTCCATGTGTGACGCTCGGTGACTGACAATAGGATCCCATTGCCTGTCAGTGTCTCCTAGCAGGTGGCTGCCGGCGTAGATAGCAGCTGCGCCCGCTACATCTGTATCATTTGCATGCAAGAGGAAAAGCATTGTCAGACATCAAACATATCTCAGAAGAGTTTTTTAGGTGAATATCTAATTAAAACTGGCTGTATATTCAGCGCTGCCAATACAGATCTGACGCGTGCCGCTGCACAGCGCGTTTAGACTAGACCCTTCCCCGCCTTGTCCTGCATCATTTATTTATTGTAATCTTACAGATGTGGAAACTGTTATTGCACCCATTGGCACATTACGGCGTTTGAGGAAAAAGCGCATTAGAACAGTCTGCTTTTCAAAGCGACCTAATGCATTGTTAATGCAGCTTTCACCTACCGAAGCATTAAGCGAGCCATTTTGCAACACACCGGTGGGAGCAATAAAGTCGGCTACATCTGTAAGGGATATGCACTTTGATATTTCTGCAAATCTGACCTGATATTAATCGCTGCTACCGTGATTTATTATTGCTGTGTGAAGTTTTATAGATTGTATCTGCCGTTAAAGAAATAAAATAGATGTATACAAGGTATAAAGATGATAGACAGGAGTAGCCATGACTTTTACTTAACACGTTGCGGCTGGGTTCATGCCTGCGCCCGGGTTACACGTGGGGATTCTGTTCCACAGTCTGCTATAAAATGTGGAGAGAAAAGTCCTGCAAGTAGGCGAGTGGCGCTACTCTCTCCGCATTGTGTTCCCTTTTCAGGCGGAAACCCAGTGGACCCCGTTATACTCTATGCGGGTTATCAAAGGTAACTACTTATTAAGCGCATTCTGTTTCTGTTTGGGAGATTTCCAAGCGGAACGGAAACCCGAACACAGGCGTGAACCTACCGTAAGTAAACAGTTTAACTTCAACTTAATGTTTATCCATTGCTTTACATGGCTTTTGTTCTGAGTTATAATAGTGCAGCAAGTTATCATATTCAAGTTGAGCATGGCTACATCCAAACATCTTATACCATGAACGAGAGATATTCCTTCCAACCCCTGATACACCTGCATGCTCAGCCAAGTAACCCCTCGTTCACATCTGCATTCAATATTCAAGGAGTCCGCATGGGGACCCCCCCGAACAGAATACCGAACGCAACTGGAAGCGGTGTACAGTAAAAACACACAAACCCCATAGACTATAATGGGGTCCGTGTGCTGGACGCGCTGCCTGCACGAATCATGTGGGCAGGCACATAGATTGTGAACTACTTTCCTGTCCGCATGATATCTGGCAGCAAGCACATGGACCCCACTATAGTCTATGGGGTCCGTGTGCTTTTACTGGCACACCACTTGTAGTTGCATTCGGTATTCTGTTCCGAGGGGGTCCCTTGGATGGAATCCAAATGCAGATGTGAAATAGGCTTTAGAATATGCTCTGAATGGGGAGAGGGGGGGTAAACTGCGGGGAGACTCCAATATATTAAAAAGGAATATGTCCGGTCCAAAATACCTCCCAAAGTAATCCTAACACCAGGTGCAATGCAGAGATAATCATCTTTTTATGGATATGCAACTGCAACCACGGGGGACCTGACTCTCCAGACTTGCCTTCTGACAATTGCTTCAGCCCTTCCCTGGAATCCTCGCCCAACATTGTTCATTTGGTTCTGATTGAATTTTTTTTTGGAACTAGTATTGGATTGGAATGAACAGAATCCCTATAAGAAATTCCACCATTGGCACCAAAATCGGTGGGTTGTGATACGGGTAATCCTAAAGAATACCCATGGGGTGTAGGACTCCTCAACATGAGTTATTTGCAGATTTTGACATAGATATGGCCACAAATTTGCAGCCTATTTTACTTTATTCATTGTAACAGGGAAAATCCCCGCTGGAAATTCATGGCGACTTGACACTTTGCACCATGCTTATATTTTTGCTATGTGCCGATGAGGTTTCGGAAACCCCGTACACATGTGCTGTATCGTAGATATTCAGATTTGTGTGGCCTGGACATAACATGACTTGGTTTTCCAACCACTGATGCATAGTGATAACACAGCACATACCGTATCACACGACAAGCTCAGCCCTGTAACAACATCAGCTCAGCTTCATTTGTAAGGTAATGGACTGTGGGAAGAAGCTGAGACACCTAGAGAAAACCGGGACCAAAATGGGATGAACATGCAAATAGCCGTTACCTAAATGAGACTCCCTCGCGCTATTCTCTCCAAAGCCTATTATGTCTGTGTAGCGAGAATCTTCCAAGATATTTACAGGGTTTCTCAAGGGACAAAAAGAAACTTCTGCTTTTCTCAACTTTTGTCCATCACTATTCGCTTAAAGAGGAAAAGCCCAAGGCCACCCATCACCTGATTCTGGATAATGACTAGCCAAGTGGGCAGTAACACTGTGGTTGCTCTGGGGCGGGATCTCTGTGTGTTGTATGTCATGCAGTGTAACCGCCCACTTGGCTAGTCGACCCAAATTTGCATCAACGCTCAAAGGGCTTATATCTGTGGAATAGCTGAATAGATTTGGTTATGCAAAGCATCACAAGGCTGAAGGTGACGGTGGATGGATATCATTGGGCTTTACAGACCTGGTGATAGGTCCTCTATGACATCACAATCCACTAAGTGAATACAGGTGACTATATAGATCAATGAGATGACATCATTAATTAGTTTACACCTTCTTAGGGCTCTAGAATCCAGATTACGATAAGGAGAGAGCCCATGAATGGATTAGATCATTACATTACATCAACCTATAAATATACCCTGTATGTGCCGTAACTAGGGTTGAGCGATTGTGTTCGGAAAAGATCGGATTCCGATCGGCGATCGAGAAAATTTCATGATCGCGATCTGAATTCCGAACACGATCTTTTTAGGTGGGATCGAGATCGGTGATTATTTCCCACAATGCTTTGCTACTGGCCAAGCATTGTGGAAAAAGCTAACAATGTTAGCCTTTACACTGAGTATACGGTCATTCTGAGCGGAGTGTATACTCAGTGTGAAGGCTCCGCTGTGGTTCTATAGGAATGAATGGAAGCATTCGGCACACAGCCTTAACCCCCTATGCGCCGGCTGCGTCCATTCATTCTAATGGGAGACTAGCTAACATCTCTATTAGCTACTTATCTGCAGAGATGGCTGGTCCGGTGCCCGGTGTTCTCATTCTTCTTCGCCTCGTTGCCCCCGCCTCCCAGGTTAGTGTTAAAGAGCTAGGAAGAAGGCGGGGCTTGGGGCTTAGGAGAGTGTGGGCGGGTATGTGACGTCTCCCCTCCCAGTACCCGCCCACACTCTCCTAACCCGCCCACACTCTCCTAACCTGGGAGGCAGGGGGCAGCGAGGTGAAGAAGAACGAGAACACCGGGCACCGGAGCAGCCATCTCTGCAGCTAAGTGGACACCAGGGGGGATTAAGTAGCCAAATGATTAAAAAAAATCACTACACAGCGTGGATTCTAACAATTAAAGCGTTCAATTGTTAGATTCCATGCTGTATAGTGAATAGGATTGCTTTTAAAATCCGATCTCCGATTAGTAAAAAAAATCCCATTGACTTGCATTGGGATCGGAATTGGGATCGAGATCGGGTTCGAATGAAAAATGATCGGAAATCGGATTTCAAAATCGATCCTGAAAAGTCAAGATCGGCTCAACCCTAGCCATAACCCTGTACGTATATTGTAATTATAACTGATGAATAAGGCATAGACTTGTCATGTAAGTTCTCCCCATACTCGGCTGTATTTGCGGCACCAGCAGGGTCTGATATCGGAGAGAAGAGTAACATAATGATCTACTTAAGGGCACATAAATATTACACAGCCAGGATTTATCAGCATTATGTAATAAATAATTTACTACATTTTCCCGAATACCTACAAATGGATCCCATAAGGGAGGAATGCTCAATTAAAATTTTATCGTTCCTCCAAATGATAATGAAGAGCAGATGTGTTTTTAGCTTTACATTTAAAATTTTATTATTTTTATATATATTCTTGTTTTTGTACTAACCAGTTATCTGGTGTGAGATATAGAAAATCTGTTGGGCCGAAGGTATCGCTGCCCTGGGGAACTGTAATCCTGTACTGTGACATCACTGTGTGTATTATCCTGTACTGTGACATCACTGTGTGTATTATCTCTGTACTGTGACATCACTGTGTGTATTATCCTGTACTGTGACATCACTGTGTGTATTATCTCTGTACTGTGACATCACTGTGTGTATTATCCTGTACTGTGACATCACTGTGTGTATTATCCCTGTACTGTGACATCACTGTGTGTATTATCTCTGTACTGTGATATCACTGTGTGCATTATCCCTGTACTGTGACATCACTGTGTGTATTATCCCTGTACTGTGACATCACTGTGTGTATTATCCCTGTACTGTGACATCACTGTGTGTATTATCCTGTACTGTGACATCACTGTGTGTATTATCTCTGTACTGTGACATCACTGTGTGTATTATCCTGTACTGTGACATCACTGTGTGTATTATCCCTGTACTGTGATATCATTGTGTGTATTATCCTGTACTGTGACATCACTGTGTGTATTATCCTGTACTGTGACATCACTGTGTGTATTATCCTGTACTGTGACATCACTGTGTGTATTATCTCTGTACTGTGACATCACTGTGTGTATTATCTCTGTACTGTGACATCACTGTGTGTATTATCTCTGTACTGTGACATCACTGTGTGTATTATCCCTGTATTGTGAAATCACTGTGTGTATTATCCTGTACTGTGACATCACTGTGTGTATTATCTCTGTACTGTGACATCACTGTGTGTATTATCTCTGTACTGTGACATCACTGTGTGTATTATCCCTGTACTGTGACATCACTGTGTGTATTATCCTGTACTGTGACATCACTGTGTGTATTATCTCTGTACTGTGACATCACTGTGTGTATTATCTCTGTACTGTGACATCACTGTGTGTATTATCTCTGTACTGTGATATCACTGTGTGTATTATCCCTGTACTGTGACATCACTGTGTGTATTATCCCTGTACTGTGACATCACTGTGTGTATTATCCCTGTACTGTGACATCACTGTGTGTATTATCCATGTACTGTGACATCACTGTGTGTATTATCCCTGTACTGTGACATCACTGTGTGTATTATCCCTGTACTGTGACATCACTGTGTGTATTATCTCTGTACTGTGACATCACTGTGTGTATTATCTCTGTACTGTGACATCACTGTGTGTATTATCTCTGTACTGTGACATCACTGTGTGTATTATCTCTGTACTGTGACATCACTGTGTGTATTATCCTGTACTGTGACATCACTGTGTGTATTATCCCTGTACTGTGACATCACTGTGTGTATTATCCTGTACTGTGACATCACTGTGTGTATTATCCTGTACTGTGACATCACTGTGTGTATTATCCCTGTACTGTGACATCACTGTGTGTATTACCCTGTACTGTGACATCACTGTGTGTATTATCCCTGTACTGTGACATCACTGTGTGTATTATCCTGTACTGTGACATCACTGTGTGTATTATCTCTGTACTGTGACATCACTGTGTGTATTATCTCTGTACTGTGACATCACTGTGTGTATTATCCCTGTACTGTGACATCACTGTGTGTATTATCCTGTACTGTGACATCACTGTGTGTATTATCTCTGTACT
The DNA here is from genome assembly GCF_031893055.1 of Leptodactylus fuscus. Taxonomy (NCBI): domain Eukaryota; kingdom Metazoa; phylum Chordata; class Amphibia; order Anura; family Leptodactylidae; genus Leptodactylus; species Leptodactylus fuscus. The sequence continues at coordinate 6,223,691 of NC_134267.1, read as the reverse complement.
GTGACATCACTGTGTGTATTATCCCTGTACTGTGACATCACTGTGTGTATTATCCTGTACTGTGACATCACTGTGTGTATTATCTCTGTACTGTGACATCACTGTGTGTATTATCCCTGTACTGTGACATCACTGTGTGTATTATCCTGTACTGTGACATCACTGTGTGTATTATCTCTGTACTGTGACATCACTGTGTGTATTATCCCTGTACTGTGACATCACTGTGTGTATTATCCCTGTACTGTGACATCACTGTGTGTATTACCCTGTACTGTGACATCACTGTGTGTATTATCCCTGTACTGTGACATCACTGTGTGTATTATCCTGTACTGTGACATCACTGTGTGTATTATCTCTGTACTGTGACATCACTGTGTGTATTATCTCTGTACTGTGACATCACTGTGTGTATTATCCCTGTACTGTGACATCACTGTGTGTATTATCCTGTACTGTGACATCACTGTGTGTATTATCTCTGTACTGTGACATCACTGTGTGTATTATCCCTGTACTGTGACATCACTGTGTGTATTATCCTGTACTGTGACATCACTGTGTGTATTATCTCTGTACTGTGACATCACTGTGTGTATTATCCCTGTACTGTGACATCACTGTGTGTATTATCCTGTACTGTGACATCACTGTGTGTATTATCTCTGTACTGTGACATCACTGTGTGTATTATCCCTGTACTGTGACATCACTGTGTGTATTATCCCTGTACTGTGACATCACTGTGTGTATTATCCCTGTACTGTGACATCACTGTGTGTATTATCCATGTACTGTGACATCACTGTGTGTATTATCTCTGTACTGTGACATCACTGTGTGTATTATCCCTGTACTGTGACATCACTGTGTGTATTATTTCTGTACTGTGACATCACTGTGTGTATTATCCCTGTACTGTGACATCACTGTGTGTATTATCTCTGTACTGTGACATCACTGTGTGTATTATCTCTGTACTGTGACATCACTGGGTGTATTATCTCTGTACTGTGACATCACTGTGTGTATTATCTCTGTACTGTGACATCACTGTGTGTATTATCCTGTACTGTGACATCACTGTGTGCATTACCCTGTACTGTGACATCACTGTGTGTATTATCCTGTACTGTGACATTACTGTGTGTATTATCCTGTACTGTGACATCACTGTGTGTATTATCCCTGTACTGTGACATCACTGTGTGCATTACCCTGTACTGTGACATCACTGTGTGTATTATCCCTGTACTGTGACATCACTGTGTGTATTATCCTGTACTGTGACATCACTGTGTGTATTATCTCTGTACTGTGACATCACTGTGTGTATTATCTCTGTACTGTGACATCACTGTGTGTATTATCCCTGTACTGTGACATCACTGTGTGTATTATCCTGTACTGTGACATCACTGTGTGTATTATCTCTGTACTGTGACATCACTGTGTGTATTATCTCTGTACTGTGACATCACTGTGTGTATTATCCCTGTACTGTGACATCACTGTGTGTATTATCCTGTACTGTGACATCACTGTGTGTATTATCCCGTACTGTGACATCACTGTGTGTATTATCCCTGTACTGTGACATCATTGTGTGTATTATCCTGTACTGTGACATCACTGTGTGTATTATCTCTGTACTGTGACATCACTGTGTGTATTATCTCTGTACTGTGACATCACTGTGTGTATTATCCCTGTATTGTGACATCACTGTGTGTATTATCCTGTACTGTGACATCACTGTGTGTATTATCTCTGTACTGTGACATCACTGTGTGTATTATCTCTGTACTGTGACATCACTGTGTGTATTATCCCTGTACTGTGACATCACTGTGTGTATTATCCTGTACTGTGACATCACTGTGTGTATTATCTCTGTACTGTGACATCACTGTGTGTATTATCTCTGTACTGTGACATCACTGTGTGTATTATCTCTGTACTGTGATATCACTGTGTGTATTATCCCTGTACTGTGACATCACTGTGTGTATTATCCCTGTACTGTGACATCACTGTGTGTATTATCCCTGTACTGTGACATCACTGTGTGTATTATCCATGTACTGTGACATCACTGTGTGTATTATCCCTGTACTGTGACATCACTGTGTGTATTATCCCTGTACTGTGACATCACTGTGTGTATTATCTCTGTACTGTGACATCACTGTGTGTATTATCTCTGTACTGTGACATCAATGTGTGTATTATCTCTGTACTGTGACATCACTGTGTGTATTATCTCTGTACTGTGACATCACTGTGTGTATTATATCTGTACTGTGACATCACTGTGTGTATTATCCCTGTACTGTGACATCACTGTGTGTATTATCCTGTACTGTGACATTACTGTGTGTATTATCCTGTACTGTGACATCACTGTGTGTATTATCCCTGTACTGTGACATCACTGTGTGTATTACCCTGTACTGTGACATCACTGTGTGTATTATCCCTGTACTGTGACATCACTGTGTGTATTATCCTGTACTGTGACATCACTGTGTGTATTATCCTGTACTGTGACATCACTGTGTGTATTATCTTTGTACTGTGACATCACTGTGTGTATTATCCCTGTACTGTGACATCACTGTGTGTATTATCCTGTACTGTGACATCACTGTGTGTATTATCTCTGTACTGTGACATCACTGTGTGTATTATCCCTGTACTGTGACATCACTGTGTGTATTATCCTGTACTGTGACATCACTGTGTGTATTATCCCTGTACTGTGACATCACTGTGTGTATTATCCCTGTACTGTGACATCACTGTGTGTATTATCCCTGTACTGTGACATCACTGTGTGTATTATCCATGTACTGTGACATCACTGTGTGTATTATCCCTGTACTGTGACATCACTGTGTGTATTATCTCTGTACTGTGACATCACTGTGTGTATTATCCCTGTACTGTGACATCACTGTGTGTATTATCTCTGTACTGTGACATCACTGTGTGTATTATCCCTGTACTGTGACATCACTGTGTGTATTATCTCTGTACTGTGACATCACTGTGTTTTATCTCTGTACTGTGACATCACTGGGTGTATTATCTCTGTACTGTGACATCACTGTGTGTATTATCTCTGTACTGTGACATCACTGGGTGTATTATCCTGTACTGTGACATCACTGTGTGTATTATCCCTGTACTGTGACATCACTGTGTGTATTATCCTGTACTGTGACATCACTGTGTGTATTATCCTGTACTGTGACATCACTGTGTGTATTATCCCTGTACTGTGACATCACTGTGTGCATTACCCTGTACTGTGACATCACTGTGTGTATTATCCCTGTACTGTGACATCACTGTGTGTATTATCCTGTACTGTGACATCACTGTGTGTATTATCTCTGTACTGTGACATCACTGTGTGTATTATCTCTGTACTGTGACATCACTGTGTGTATTATCCCTGTACTGTGACATCACTGTGTGTATTATCCTGTACTGTGACATCACTGTGTGTATTATCTCTGTACTGTGACATCACTGTGTGTATTATCTCTGTACTGTGACATCACTGTGTGTATTATCCTGTACTGTGACATCACTGTGTGTATTATCCTGTACTGTGACATCACTGTGTGTATTATCTCTGTACTGTGACATCACTGTGTGTATTATCTCTGTACTGTGACATCACTGTGTGTATTATCCCTGTACTGTGACATCACTGTGTGTATTATCCTGTACTGTGACATCACTGTGTGTATTATCTCTGTACTGTGACATCACTGTGTGTATTATCCCTGTACTGTGACATCACTGTGTGTATTATCCTGTACTGTGACATCACTGTGTGTATTATCTCTGTACTGTGACATCACTGTGTGTATTATCCCGTACTGTGACATCACTATGTGTATTATCCCGTACTGTGACATCACTGTGTGTATTATCCCTGTACTGTGACATCACTGTGTGTATTATCCCGTACTGTGACATCACTGTGTGTATTATCTCTGTACTGTGACATCACTGTGTGTATTTTCCCTGTACTGTGACATCACTGTGTGTATTATCCATGTACTGTGACATCACTGTGTGTATTATCCCTGTACTGTGACATCACTGTGTGTATTATCCCTGTACTGTGACATCACTGTGTGTATTATCCATGTACTGTGACATCACTGTGTGTATTATCCTGTACTGTGACATCACTGTGTGTATTATCCCTGTACTGTGACATCACTGTGTGTATTATCCTGTACTGTGACATCACTGTGTGTATTATCCTGTACTGTGACATCACTGTGTGTATTACCCTGTACTGTGACATCACTGTGTGTACTATCCCTGTACTGTGACATCACTGTGTGTATTATCCTGTACTGTGACATCACTGTGTGTATTATCCTGTACTGTGACATCACTGTGTGTATTATCTCTGTACTGTGACATCACTGTGTGTATTATCTCTGTACTGTGACATCACTGTGTGTATTATCCCTGTACTGTGACATCACTGTGTGTATTATCCCTGTACTGTGACATCACTGTGTGTATTATCCCTGTACTGTGACATCACTGTGTGTATTATCCCTGTACTGTGACATCACTGTGTGTATTATCCTGTACTGTGACATTACTGTGTGTATTATCCTGTACTGTGATATCACTGTGTGTATTATCCTGTACTGTGACATCACTGTGTGTATTATCCATGTACTGTCACATCACTGTGTGTATTATCCCTGTACTGTGACATCACTGTGTGTATTATCTCTGTACTGTGACATCACTGTGTGTATTATCCTGTACTGTGACATCACTGTGTGTATTATCTCTGTACTGTGACATCACTGTGTGTATTATCCTGTACTGTGGCATCACTGTGTGTATTATCTCTGTACTGTGGCATCACTGTGTGTATTATCTCTGTACTGTGACATCACTGTGTGTATTATCCTGTACTGTGGCATCACTGTGTGTATTATCTCTGTACTGTGACATCACTGTGTGTATTATCTCTGTACTGTGACATCACTGTGTGTATTATCTCTGTACTGTGACATCACTGTGTGTATTATCTCTGTACTGTGACATCACTGTGTGTATTATCCTGTACTGTGACATCACTGTGTGTATTATCTCTGTACTGTGACATCACTGTGTGTATTATCCTGTACTGTGACATCACTGTGTGTATTATCTCTGTACTGTGACATCACTGTGTGTATTATCTCTGTACTATGACATCACTGTGTGTATTATCTCTGTATTGTGACATCACTGTGTGTATTATCTCTGTACTGTGACATCACTGTGTGTATTATCTCTGTACTGTGACATCACTGTGTGTATTATCTCTGTACTGTGACATCACTGTGTGTATTATCTCTGTACTGTGACATCACTGTGTGTATTATCCTGTACTGTGACATCACTGTGTGTATTATCCCTATACTGTGACATCACTGTGTGTATTATCCCGTACTGTGACATTACTGTGTGTATTATCCTGTACTGTGACATCACTGTGTGTATTATCCCTATACTGTGACATCACTGTGTGTATTATCCTGTACTGTGACATTACTGTGTGTATTATCCCTGTACTGTGACATCACTGTGTGTATTATCTCTGTACTGTGACATCACTGTGTGTATTATCCCTGTACTGTGACATCACTGTGTGTATTATCCTGTACTGTGACATCACTGTGTGTATTTTCCCTGTACTGTGACATCACTGTGTGTATTATCCTGTACTGTGACATCACTGTGTGTATTATCTCTGTACTGTGACATCACTGTGTGTATTATCCCTGTACTGTGACATCACTGTGTGTATTATCCTGTACTGTGACATCACTATGTGTATTATCCCTGTACTGTGACATCACTGTGTGTATTATCCATGTACTGTGACATCACTGTGTGTATTATCCTGTACTGTGACATTACTGTGTGTATTATCCTGTACTGTGACATCACTGTGTGTATTATCCTGTACTGTGACATCACTGTGTGTATTACCCTGTACTGTGACATCACTGTGTGTACTATCCCTGTACTGTGACATCACTGTGTGTATTATCATGTACTGTGACATCACTGTGTGTATTATCCTGTACTGTGACATCACTGTGTGTATTATCCTGTACTGTGACATCACTGTGTGTATTATCTCTGTACTGTGACATCACTGTGTGTATTATCTCTGTACTGTGACATCACTGTGTGTATTATCTCTGTACTGTGACATCACTGTGTGTATTATCCCTGTACTGTGACATCACTGTGTGTATTATCTCTGTACTGTGACATCACTGTGTGTATTATCCCTGTACTGTGACATCACTGTGTGTATTATCCTGTACTGTGACATCACTGTGTGTATTATCTCTGTACTGTGACATCACTGTGTGTATTATCTCTGTACTGTGACATCACTGTGTGTATTATCCCTGTACTGTGACATCACTGTGTGTATTATCCTGTACTGTGACATCACTGTGTGTATTATCTCTGTACTGTGACATCACTGTGTGTATTATCCCTGTACTGTGACATCACTGTGTGTATTATCCCTGTACTGTGACATCACTGTGTGTATTATCTCTGTACTGTGACATCACTGTGTGTATTATCCCTGTACTGTGACATCACTGTGTGTATTATCCCTGTACTGTGACATCACTGTGTGTATTATCCATGTACTGTGACATCACTGTGTGTATTATCCCTGTACTGTGACATCACTGTGTGTATTATCCATGTACTGTGACATCACTTTGTGTATTATCCTGTACTGTGACATCACTGTGTGTATTATCCCTGTACTGTGACATCACTGTGTGTATTATCCTGTACTGTGACATTACTGTGTGTATTATCCTGTACTGTGACATCACTGTGTGTATTATCCTGTACTGTGACATCACTGTGTGTATTACCCTGTACTGTGACATCACTGTGTGTACTATCCCTGTACTCTGACATCACTGTGTGTATTATCATGTACTGTGACATCACTGTGTGTATTATCCTGTACTGTGACATCACTGTGTGTATTATCCTGTACTGTGACATCACTGTGTGTATTATCCTGTACTGTGACATTACTGTGTGTATTATCCTGTACTGTGACATCACTGTGTGTATTATCCCTGTACTGTGACATCACTGTGTGTATTATCTCTGTACTGTGACATCACTGTGTGTATTATCTCTGTACTATGACATCACTGTGTGTATTATCCCTGTACTGTGACATTACTGTGTGTATTATCTCTGTACTGTGACATCACTGTGTGTATTATATCTGTACTGTGACATCACTGTGTGTATTATCCTGTACTGTGACATCACTGTGTGTATTATCCCTGTACTGTGACATCACTGTGTGTATTATCCTGTACTGTGACATCACTGTGTGTATTATATCTGTACTGTGACATCACTGTGTGTATTATCCTGTACTGTGACATCACTGTGTGTATTATCTCTGTTCTGTGACATCACTGTGTGTATTATCTCTGTACTGTGACATCACTGTGTGTATTATCCTGTACTGTGACATTACTGTGTGTATTATCCTGTACTGTGACATCACTGTGTGTATTATCCTGTACTGTGACATCACTGTGTGTATTATATCTGTACTGTGACATCACTGTGTGTATTATCCTGTACTGTGACATCACTGTGTGTATTATCTCTGTTCTGTGACATCACTGTGTGTATTATGTCTGTACTGTGACATCACTGTGTGTATTATCCCTGTACTGTGACATCACTGTGTGTATTATCTCTGTACTGTGACATCACTGTGTGTATTATCTCTGTACTGTGACATCACTGTGTGTATTATCCCTGTACTGTGACATTACTGTGTGTATTATCCTGTACTGTGACATCACTGTGTGTATTATCCCTGTACTGTGACATTACTGTGTGTATTATCTCTGTACTGTGACATCACTGTGTGTATTATATCTGTACTGTGACATCACTGTGTGTATTATCTCTGTACTGTGACATCACTGTGTGTATTATCTCTGTACTATGACATCACTGTGTGTATTATCCCTGTACTGTGACATCACTGTGTGTATTATCTCTGTACTGTGACATCACTGTGTGTATTATCTCTGTACTGTGACTTCACTGTGTGTATTATCCCTGTACTGTGACATTACTGTGTGTATTATCTCTGTACTGTGACATCACTGTGTGTATTATCCCTGTACTGTGACATCACTGTGTGTATTATCCATGTACTGTGACATCACTGTGTGTATTATCCCTGTACTGTGACATCACTGTGTGTATTATCCCTGTACTGTGACATCACTGTGTGTATTATCCATGTACTGTGACATCACTGTGTGTATTATCCTGTACTGTGACATCACTGTGTGTATTATCCCTGTACTGTGACATCACTGTGTGTATTATCCTGTACTGTGACATCACTGTGTGTATTATCCTGTACTGTGACATCACTGTGTGTATTACCCTGTACTGTGACATCACTGTGTGTACTATCCCTGTACTGTGACATCACTGTGTGTATTATCCTGTACTGTGACATCACTGTGTGTATTATCCTGTACTGTGACATCACTGTGTGTATTATCTCTGTACTGTGACATCACTGTGTGTATTATCTCTGTACTGTGACATCACTGTGTGTATTATCCCTGTACTGTGACATCACTGTGTGTATTATCCCTGTACTGTGACATCACTGTGTGTATTATCCCTGTACTGTGACATCACTGTGTGTATTATCCCTGTACTGTGACATCACTGTGTGTATTATCCTGTACTGTGACATTACTGTGTGTATTATCCTGTACTGTGATATCACTGTGTGTATTATCCTGTACTGTGACATCACTGTGTGTATTATCCATGTACTGTCACATCACTGTGTGTATTATCCCTGTACTGTGACATCACTGTGTGTATTATCTCTGTACTGTGACATCACTGTGTGTATTATCCTGTACTGTGACATCACTGTGTGTATTATCTCTGTACTGTGACATCACTGTGTGTATTATCCTGTACTGTGGCATCACTGTGTGTATTATCTCTGTACTGTGGCATCACTGTGTGTATTATCTCTGTACTGTGACATCACTGTGTGTATTATCCTGTACTGTGGCATCACTGTGTGTATTATCTCTGTACTGTGACATCACTGTGTGTATTATCTCTGTACTGTGACATCACTGTGTGTATTATCTCTGTACTGTGACATCACTGTGTGTATTATCTCTGTACTGTGACATCACTGTGTGTATTATCCTGTACTGTGACATCACTGTGTGTATTATCTCTGTACTGTGACATCACTGTGTGTATTATCCTGTACTGTGACATCACTGTGTGTATTATCTCTGTACTGTGACATCACTGTGTGTATTATCTCTGTACTATGACATCACTGTGTGTATTATCTCTGTATTGTGACATCACTGTGTGTATTATCTCTGTACTGTGACATCACTGTGTGTATTATCTCTGTACTGTGACATCACTGTGTGTATTATCTCTGTACTGTGACATCACTGTGTGTATTATCTCTGTACTGTGACATCACTGTGTGTATTATCCTGTACTGTGACATCACTGTGTGTATTATCCCTATACTGTGACATCACTGTGTGTATTATCCCGTACTGTGACATTACTGTGTGTATTATCCTGTACTGTGACATCACTGTGTGTATTATCCCTATACTGTGACATCACTGTGTGTATTATCCTGTACTGTGACATTACTGTGTGTATTATCCCTGTACTGTGACATCACTGTGTGTATTATCTCTGTACTGTGACATCACTGTGTGTATTATCCCTGTACTGTGACATCACTGTGTGTATTATCCTGTACTGTGACATCACTGTGTGTATTTTCCCTGTACTGTGACATCACTGTGTGTATTATCCTGTACTGTGACATCACTGTGTGTATTATCTCTGTACTGTGACATCACTGTGTGTATTATCCCTGTACTGTGACATCACTGTGTGTATTATCCTGTACTGTGACATCACTATGTGTATTATCCCTGTACTGTGACATCACTGTGTGTATTATCCATGTACTGTGACATCACTGTGTGTATTATCCTGTACTGTGACATTACTGTGTGTATTATCCTGTACTGTGACATCACTGTGTGTATTATCCTGTACTGTGACATCACTGTGTGTATTACCCTGTACTGTGACATCACTGTGTGTACTATCCCTGTACTGTGACATCACTGTGTGTATTATCATGTACTGTGACATCACTGTGTGTATTATCCTGTACTGTGACATCACTGTGTGTATTATCCTGTACTGTGACATCACTGTGTGTATTATCTCTGTACTGTGACATCACTGTGTGTATTATCTCTGTACTGTGACATCACTGTGTGTATTATCTCTGTACTGTGACATCACTGTGTGTATTATCCCTGTACTGTGACATCACTGTGTGTATTATCTCTGTACTGTGACATCACTGTGTGTATTATCCCTGTACTGTGACATCACTGTGTGTATTATCCTGTACTGTGACATCACTGTGTGTATTATCTCTGTACTGTGACATCACTGTGTGTATTATCTCTGTACTGTGACATCACTGTGTGTATTATCCCTGTACTGTGACATCACTGTGTGTATTATCCTGTACTGTGACATCACTGTGTGTATTATCTCTGTACTGTGACATCACTGTGTGTATTATCCCTGTACTGTGACATCACTGTGTGTATTATCCCTGTACTGTGACATCACTGTGTGTATTATCTCTGTACTGTGACATCACTGTGTGTATTATCCCTGTACTGTGACATCACTGTGTGTATTATCCCTGTACTGTGACATCACTGTGTGTATTATCCATGTACTGTGACATCACTGTGTGTATTATCCCTGTACTGTGACATCACTGTGTGTATTATCCATGTACTGTGACATCACTGTGTGTATTATCCTGTACTGTGACATCACTGTGTGTATTATCCCTGTACTGTGACATCACTGTGTGTATTATCCTGTACTGTGACATTACTGTGTGTATTATCCTGTACTGTGACATCACTGTGTGTATTATCCTGTACTGTGACATCACTGTGTGTATTACCCTGTACTGTGACATCACTGTGTGTACTATCCCTGTACTCTGACATCACTGTGTGTATTATCATGTACTGTGACATCACTGTGTGTATTATCCTGTACTGTGACATCACTGTGTGTATTATCCTGTACTGTGACATCACTGTGTGTATTATCCTGTACTGTGACATTACTGTGTGTATTATCCTGTACTGTGACATCACTGTGTGTATTATCCCTGTACTGTGACATCACTGTGTGTATTATCTCTGTACTGTGACATCACTGTGTGTATTATCTCTGTACTATGACATCACTGTGTGTATTATCCCTGTACTGTGACATTACTGTGTGTATTATCTCTGTACTGTGACATCACTGTGTGTATTATATCTGTACTGTGACATCACTGTGTGTATTATCCTGTACTGTGACATCACTGTGTGTATTATCCCTGTACTGTGACATCACTGTGTGTATTATCCTGTACTGTGACATCACTGTGTGTATTATATCTGTACTGTGACATCACTGTGTGTATTATCCTGTACTGTGACATCACTGTGTGTATTATCTCTGTTCTGTGACATCACTGTGTGTATTATCTCTGTACTGTGACATCACTGTGTGTATTATCCTGTACTGTGACATTACTGTGTGTATTATCCTGTACTGTGACATCACTGTGTGTATTATCCTGTACTGTGACATCACTGTGTGTATTATATCTGTACTGTGACATCACTGTGTGTATTATCCTGTACTGTGACATCACTGTGTGTATTATCTCTGTTCTGTGACATCACTGTGTGTATTATGTCTGTACTGTGACATCACTGTGTGTATTATCCCTGTACTGTGACATCACTGTGTGTATTATCTCTGTACTGTGACATCACTGTGTGTATTATCTCTGTACTGTGACATCACTGTGTGTATTATCCCTGTACTGTGACATTACTGTGTGTATTATCCTGTACTGTGACATCACTGTGTGTATTATCCCTGTACTGTGACATTACTGTGTGTATTATCTCTGTACTGTGACATCACTGTGTGTATTATATCTGTACTGTGACATCACTGTGTGTATTATCTCTGTACTGTGACATCACTGTGTGTATTATCTCTGTACTATGACATCACTGTGTGTATTATCCCTGTACTGTGACATCACTGTGTGTATTATCTCTGTACTGTGACATCACTGTGTGTATTATCTCTGTACTGTGACTTCACTGTGTGTATTATCCCTGTACTGTGACATTACTGTGTGTATTATCTCTGTACTGTGACATCACTGTGTTTATTATCCTGTACTGTGACATCACTGTGTGTATTATCTCTGTACTGTGACATCACTGTGTGTATTATCCTGTACTGTGACATCACTGTGTGTATTATCTCTGTACTGTGACATCACTGTGTGTATTATCTCTGTACTATGACATCACTGTGTGTATTATCTCTGTATTGTGACATCACTGTGTGTATTATCTCTGTACTGTGACATCACTGTGTGTATTATCTCTGTACTGTGACATCACTGTGTGTATTATCTCTGTACTATGACATCACTGTGTGTATTATCTCTGTATTGTGACATCACTGTGTGTATTATCTCTGTACTGTGACATCACTGTGTGTATTATCTCTGTACTATGACATCACTGTGTGTATTATCTCTGTATTGTGACATCACTGTGTGTATTATCTCTGTACTGTGACATAACTGTGTGTATTATCCCTGTACTGTGACATCACTGTGTGTATTATCTCTGTACTGTGACATCACTGTGTGTATTATCTCTGTACTGTGACATCACTGTGTGTATTATCCTGTACTGTGACATCACTGTGTGTATTATCCTGTACTGTGACATCACTGTGTGTATTATCTCTGTACTGTGACATCACTGTGTGTATTATCTCTGTACTGTGACATCACTGTGTGTATTATCTCTGTACTGTGACATCACTGTGTGTATTATCCCTGTACTGTGACATCACTGTGTGTATTATCCTGTACTGTGACATCACTGTGTGTATTATCCTGTACTGTGACATCACTGTGTGTATTATCCTGTACTGTGATATCACTGTGTGTATTATCCTGTACTGTGACATCACTGTGTGTATTATCTCTGTACTGTGACATCACTGTGTGTATTATCCCTGTACTGTGACATCACTGTGTGTATTATCTCTGTACTGTGACATCACTGTGTGTATTATCCCTGTACTGTGACATCACTGTGTGTATTATCTCTGTACTGTGACATCACTGTGTGTATTATCTCTGTACTGTGACATCACTGTGTGTATTATCTCTGTACTGTGACATTACTGTGTGTATTATCCCTGTACTGTGACATCACTGTGTGTATTATCTCTGTACTGTGACATCACTGTGTGTATTATCCTGTACTGTGACATCACTGTGTGTATTATCTCTGTACTGTGACATCACTGTGTGTATTATCTCTGTACTGTGACATCACTGTGTGTATTATCTCTGTACTGTGACATCACTGTGTGTATTATCTCTGTACTGTGACTTGATTTTCAGGTGTGTAGGTAAGGTTTGGGTTCCTATTCAGGGTCCTGGACCTGACGACTCCTCATTTATCCCTATTCGCTATTCTCTGCTGTAATTTACATCTGTAGACACATAAAACCTTTTCTTACATTTGATCTTCTTGAGACATACATCGCTATTTTGCACGGACATTGATGAAATCTCCTTATTTATTCAGCAGGAAGACGTTGTTCTCCCAGACATTGCTCTGCTCCGGAGGGTAAGTGTTGGAATAAATGTATTATGATAATCACATTTGATTGTTGTAATTGATTACCCGCCATTTAATTGAAGTTGATGCTTAAGCACTTTGGAAATCAGAGATCAGTGCACAGATCCTGCAGGCGCAATGCAATCTACTGCGCGAACCGGCAACATTTAATAAGATTTACGATCAAAACTGCCTCGCCTACTTGATTTTTAAGATTCCGGCGAGCCATAACATTTTATAACCTCTCCTTTCATTTAGTTTTATTTTTTCCCCTCGTCTAATCGCGTTCTCCAGATATCGTTTGTCTATTTGTAACTTTTTATGGTACTTTTAATAGTTTTCTTTATACCCCTGTTAATAAAAAATAACAGAGATATAAATTTGCAGATTGCTGGGAGGATTAAGGAAATTATATGTTGGACTGGCGTTGTTCATCTTTTGTGATATATCTGATCATGTCTGAACTGGTGATGCATTGAGTAATGAAGACGTGAAGTTAGACGTTGTGTGTTTGTTCCTTAAGAAGGCCTTTCTCACCATCACCACCTACCCTAACCCTTTGCATTCTTCAATAGTTGCCCCTCCACTCATTCTGGCACAATTGGAATTTTTCTGTCTTGTCCACACCATTCCAGAGCATTAAGTGCAGGTCGTTTCAGCATTAGATTTGGGCAAACATTTGTTTCAAAGAATATTTGTGAAGTTTGACCCTTGTATACCCAGGGTATAATAAGTGGAGTCTCAGGGGAGGTGAGTAAAAATAGCAAACACTTATACTCACCTTGCCTAATGGGCCTAATGGGCTTTCTCGCAGAATATGGCGGTTGTCTAACATCCTCTCCAGGTCTTTACAGACCTTTGGCTGATGTTGAGCACCACATGGTCATGGTTAAGGTCTGTGATTGGACCTCAGTGGTCACTTAGGGCAATGCCAATGTCTTGACGCTTTGACCCAACATAGTGATCATTCCACTGATTCCAATCATGGACCTCAACAGTGACCATGGGGTATGTCACATCAGCCAGTGGTTGGAAGAGACCTGTAGAAGAAGCTAAGGGATCACCAGATGCCAAGAATAGGTGAGTAGAAATTTTTGTTCACCTCCACCTATTATATTTTAGGGTCTTAGGAGACCCCAGAGTATAATAGTGTTTTGGGGGTCACTTCCCAATGGGCTTGGGGTGACCCAAAAACCTTTGCTCATCCCTATTCAGCACCTGGGAAGCCCTTAGCTGGAGTAAACTGACTGGAACCGCCCACATGACAGTATACAATATATTGAGGGCTGAATAGGGATGAGCGAAGCGATTTGGTCCAAACTAGACAAATTTTTTAAAAAGTTTCCATCAGTAAAGAGTCTAATTAGCATATTGGGGCTGAAATGAACAGCCCTGATTGTTCAGGAATGGATATATAAATGGTGGAAGTTCCATCTCTTTTGGGAAAACCATTATCCCATGCTCTCTAATCTGGTAGGTAATGATATTGCCACCCCTCCTTCCAAAAAAAATTGCTCAAATTTTTTTTATTTTCTTTATACTTGGTCCATTTTCTTTAAATTTGTGTTATGTCTGCATGCTACCAAGCATAGGAAACAGGATAAAGTAAAAGAATAAAAAAGATGACTAACCTAACCCACCTGAGCTTGGCTCACATGGATCAATGTCCTCATCATCCTCACTCGGACATTCTGCAGACGCAACCAAGAGGTCATCGGAACTCTGCAAGAAAAGGAGATAGGTGTAAGAACTTTCAGATTCTGTTACGCTCAACCAGACGATGACTGGAGATCCAGATACACCGAGCATAAAAACACATCTGTAGCCTGTAAATGATGGAAGAAGCCATTATGCAAATAGATTTGATATTTAAGACAAAAAATAATGAACTCTTTATGAACATATACTTTATTCATGGAAAATTCTGTGTAGCCTTGGGGGGAACGCAAGGAACTCACCAGCAGAACTTTATCAAACCATTCACCATGGGAAGGTGCTAGATCATAAGGCTGGGGCCGGGAAAGTTTTTGTAGGTAAAGTTTGCAAAAAATGGCTTGTCGTTGTGTAGATAATGTACATTGAGGTGTAAATGGGAGGCACAGGAAGCAAAACATTCTTCAATTCTTTTTGTTCAGGGTAAACTCAGGAAACCTCCCACTGTACAAACTGAACATATCCATTGACCCAACTGTTGTTAAACATATTGATACAAGAATTATACAGAACCAATTAAAGGGGTTTTCTGGGGCTTTCAATTATTCATCCTGGAGATCCCCTTTAACATCTCATGCATACCACCATATGATGACTCCATACAGCCGCTATAGAGCCACTATATGGTGCCCATAGACATTATGAGCCTTCATGTGTTTAATATGGAGACCTACAGAGGGTTTTCCTGCCAGATTCCGTGTATCATCACATGATACATTGTATTTGTATAGCAGAGTTATTCTCTCCTAGAAGTGCCGCTTAAAGTGCAACATTTCTGTAAAATGGTGCCATAAGGAGCACAATATGAAATGATGTGGCAGAAGTTGTCAAAGATTCTATATTTCCTTGTGTTTAGTCCACATCCTTAGATTTATCCAATATTTCCATTCACCCGTGCCCAAAAAGTAAGGTCAAAACATAAAAACTGCATCCACTGAATACTAAAGCAAAAACCATACAATAATAAAGCAAACCTCTCCAATGTCCACCTCTATGAGAAGACCATTCATCTCCAAGACCAGATTTACAATCCAAATATTTTAGCAGCATTAATATTTTCTTTTCTTTTTTTTTTTTAAATCTGAGCCCATTCCACCATCAAGACTTGTTCACAAGTCTGTGAACACAAAAATTCCGATCACTTAGGGGCCACACGGTGGCTCAGTGGTTAGCACTACAGCCTTGCAGTGCTGGAGTCCTGGCGTTCAAATCAAAATCTTTGGTCTCATTCCAGTGCACCTGAGGTCAGGGGCAATAAATACATTTATGATACACATGCATCAAAAGAAGTTTGATCAGCTGTAGTGAGGTGAGGGCGACTTGTAGGTCCTACTGGATACTGAGAGCTACTGTAGCTGAACCACGGTGACCTCTATAGTCACTAGAGTGGTCACGCTATACATATTGGCATCATCTTTGAGAAGGTCATCCCTCTAAAAGACCATTTTTCAGTACAGTTTGAGATGGTCGTCACTCAAATTTTGTTACCCTCAGAGTCCAATCCAAAATTGGTATGAGGACAACCTACGTACCACGTGACATATACTCTGGTGGACATACTTGAGACATAAATGAAACCAATAATGAAATGACATCAAGGCCTCCCATTGTCTCCAAGGACCAGACAATCAGCACCAATTACACTTCCAATTAGTATTTGGGAATGAAAATGATGGCTGGAAATGCGTCCACAGGTTGGATTCCCATTACTGTAACAATCCATATGGTGCAGGAAGCTACTTATATCAATCAATAGGGTTTATATCAACATGTCAGTATCACTTTCACTGCACAGCTCCAATATTTTAAAGCAGATTCGCACTGGCATGAAATGCGTGAAATCCGAGTTCCCCAAACCTGATTGTGGTCTCTTCAGGCTAATGTCACATCCAATTTAATTAGTGCAAAGAAAAAGGGAATCATTTGCTAGTTATACATGCTAGATTTAACACACCATGGTTACATTGTAGCATGTTGTTCCCATCAGCCCCGTGATTGACGTGTCTAGGCTGACATCACTTTACATAGGGCAAAGAATTTTTTTTGTCAATTTTTTTCTTAACAGGTAAAATAATTTCCGATTTTCTATTACAGGCAGGCTCGGAAAAATGACAAATGGCCCTCGCTTTTGAAAACAAGTCATCATTCCGACGATAATACCGTCGGCGTCTTCTTATTACAAAGGCAATTTCTTATCCTTTTTTATCTCATCAACAGAGTCTCAGTGAAATATACAGTATTGTCTGGAAATCTGCACATTCTGTTATAAATATTCAAGCATGCCATGAGGTTTTTCATGGGTTTCATCAGCGAGGAAAACATTTGGCGGCGGCGGCTCGCTACTTAAGAGCTTATTTTATTTAATGATATGCCGTTACTACATTGTCTTTACAATACCTAATTAAGGAAGTAACTCGAAGATAATAAGTCAGAGGAAATCACAACAGTATCCGCCACTTAAAAGATGTTGATACTTTCAAGATGAAACTTTTTTAAGGTAAGTTCAATGTATTAATATCTGATTTTGTGTAATTAGTGTTCCAATGCCAAAATACAAGCCAGTCTATGAGCAAGTACTAAGATACTAGTATACGCTATACGCTAGCAATGGCATATACACAAGATGTAATAAACTGAATGGAGAATCGATGTGTTCATTCTCTCCTCTTGGCTCTACATATCCCGAGAGATGAGTCACAAGATGACTAGCTTATCAAGAAAACCTGATTTTTCATTACTCTATCACAAGATATCCCAGGGTTCGTGTTGGGAATTTCCATCTGTTTATGACTTTGCAACATTGTGTTAAATTTGTTTCTTATGACCTGAAATTTATGGAATCAGTGTGTCTTCATACAAACCAGTTTGCTGATCTCAAGTTATTTGACTGGAGGAGCTCAATATTGCATTGGATTTTGGGGTACTGTCACCATGTAATACTATTTTTCCCCTGTGGGTTCCTCTTCAGATTACAGCAGTAGGACAACCTAGATCAGACTAATTTTGGCGTTCTTAAAAAATGTCTAAAGAACCTCTCTAAAGGGGCTTGAGTTGGGTATCTCTCAAATGCCATATGGGTCTTTTAAAGAGGACCTTTCACCACATCCACCACTGCAAGTTCTTAGTATGATTGCTGCTGGATTCATTCAGGCATAGTTGGAATCGTTTATCTAGCCCCCACCATTCCTGAGCAAGAAGTGCAGGTAGTTTTGGGGCCTGACATCTATTTAAGCTGTCAGAAGAGTGTCAGGCAGGGGTGTGATTCAGAGCTCTAATCAGAGGAAGCCAGTGTCAGAGAACCACACCACTAGCCTGACACCACCCTGCTGACAATACAAAGCCTCAATAGCATATCAGGCACCAAAACGGACAACAGTGGTTGCTCAGGAATGGTGGGGTTAGAGAAATAATCTATCCATGCGAGAATCAGGGGAGCAGGAACTAATAATTGATGCAAATATCTGGAGTTGTTGAAGGTGGTGACAGATCCTCTTTAAGCTCTAGCTCCCTTGGTACCAATCTTTGATGTCCTCAATGCTTTTCTTCATGATTGTAACCTATACATATAAACAATATAATATATATATACCCAGTCTTTACCTTTACATGTGCTAGATGTGCCATTATACTACCATCCTGATGTTGCATGTACTTACCAGCACGCGATGTGATCTACACTAATAAACATTAATAATGGGAACCGATCAGCTCATCTGCCAAATCTACGCACTTAGCTTAGATAACAATGCCCAAATGAGATTTCTTTTGGTAATTGATATGGGTATCCCGTTGCTTCCACCCTGTGCATTGCAAACTGTGAAGGCGATTTGCTTAAATCTCATCTGCTTTGTTGCTATATTGCAGCAGATCAACTGCAAACAAGTTTATGGAGCCTAAATCTTCTACAAGTAATTATAGTGGGAATCCAGATCATTCCTCAAACATGGTAGAGACCATATATGATGGTGGAAGTCTTTATGGTTGTGTACTGTGAATCCATTGGAAAAAAGAAACAACATGCTCTATCTATAATGTTATATATATTTTGCTACTCACTGGGCTCCAATGTAAAACAAACATGGTCCATAGCTCCGCAAGTTCCCATTTGCCAGTCTATTATATTACACAGATGAGTCATTTAGACCCCAGAACCCCAATCTCACTATGACCACTGCACCCCATATACTTACAGAGTGTAGCTATAGGGGGTGCAGAAGTAACAACTGCAACCAGGACTCCCTACAATATACAAAGATACCAGTATTATAGAACTAGCAAATACGAAAACACACAGCACTGCGCAAATCTATTGTAGTATTTAAACAAGGAACCGAGTGTGCACAAATGTCATATAGGTGTGCACTCACCTAGGGGTGTTGTGGTACGGCACAACACCTTAGATAGCAGACAATAGACACTGCTGGAACACCTCCATAATGAAGGAAGGAAAAAAAAGCAACAAAATCCAAGGACCAAGGAAGGAAAATCAGCACTCACTGGGACATCCTCAAAACTTTGTGGATAGCCAAACACATAACGCGTTTCAGGGCTATAGATGACCCTTTCTCAAATGTATAGACTGGCAGCTGATACCTGAAACGCGTTATGTGTTTGGCTATCCATAAAGCTCAAGTTTTGAAGACGTCCCGGCAAGCGCTGATTTTCCTTCCTTGGATTTTGTTGCCAGTATTATAGCGACCGCATCTTGCACTGGGGATTAGGAACTTCACACCACGTCTCTGGCTACACCGTGCAGGGTGACAAGATGGATTTTCAAGCACTCAAAAACAGTTAAAAAGCAGCCATAAGAAACTGGTACGAAAATAACTTTTTTTTTGTGCGCTGTGCAGTATGTCATGGCGATTGTGTGTGGCGCACAATAACCTAAATTGACCATACTTTCCATCTGACAGGCTGTAGTTACTGTCTTGAAATATTCAAGTGTAATGGCAGCAAAAGTAACATATAATTACTAATGTCCATAAGGACAAAACCTAACGCTATTACGGTACAATGAGCCGCTGTGTTGACAACGAAGAAAGGACCGTACGTCCACTTCATTTTATAGCTCGCCATGCCATATAGGTATACCATAGACGTTGTGTGTGACACAGTAATACAGAGCCAGGATGGGTAATTAATGTAGCCTTCATTTTTCTTGTTCTGCTTCATTCAAGTGTTACATTAACATAATTAGAAAATATAGAAAAATACCAAGGAGTGAAATTAAAATCCTGCACTGTCAACAGAAATGAGGAGAAATACTTTATATCTCAAGTACATGCGACCCCATCAATGTAATGAAATGTGTCAGCCCCCATGTATGATCATCCACCAGTTAAATTATTTGGATTATTCATTTTCACCGTTATTGTATTTATTATTTCATTTTTTTTTCTAATTATATAGACGGTGATGTGTATTGGACGGTTCTATAAGTCGTAGAGGACAGAATGTGTCCCACTTATCGACAACCTATAGTATGTACCTATTCAGGAGATGACTTTCTAGACTGTGTCCTCTCCATCACATGCAAAAAAAAAAAATAGAGCATGATCTGATTTTTCATTAATCTGACGATTGGGTCCTTTATCATGGATCTAACCATTGGGTCTGTTTTCATTGATCTGTTTTTATGGATCTGACCATTGGGTATGTTCATGGTTCTGACTGTTGGGTCTGTTTTTATAGATCTGACCATTGGGTCTGTTTTCATGGATCTGACCATTGGGTCCGTTTTCATGGATCTGACCATTGGGTCTGTTCATGAATCTAACCATTGGGTCTGTTCATGGATCTGACCATTGGGTCTGTTCATGAATCTAATCATTGGGTCTGTTCATGGATCTGACCATTGGGTCTGTTTTTATGGATCTGACCATTAGGTCTGTTTTTATGGATCTGACCATTGGGTCTGTTTTTATGGATCTGACCATTGGGTCTGTTGTCATGGATCTGATTCATCCATTGAAGTGAAAGGGTCTGTAGAAAAGTTGTATTCTACAATACACAGCCAAATTTCATCTCAAGAATGGTCATAGACCTTCAATAACTGATAGTGACTTGTTAAACTGTCAGCTGTTCCTCCTGACTCGCCAATATACAGGCACGATTGGTTATGAGTTACGGTAGTTTGCCGGTCCTGAAATCTCAGATTTGGCTGACTTTGCTCTTATTTTCATTGCCACTTTTAGATTAGCTAGATATTTGTAGATCAGGCAAAACAACTGATCAAAATTGACATTGTATCTGGAGGACCAAAGTCAGAATTGTGCCTATGGTGGTCGGAGCTCTGGATACAATCACAATACCCAAGAGCTATACTTATCGGCACTCATCTTCAGAAATGTGTTGGGTTAAGGCCTTATGTCCCTGTTTGGGACAAGGCTATGGCGGGGTATTCTGAAATAATAATCTTATCTCACATCATATCCTATTGGTAATAAGAAAAATTATCTAAACTCTTAAAGGGGCTCTCAAATTAAAAAAAAAAAAAAACACATTCTACTAGGAAATGCATCTATTATCTACAATGGGACACAGCTACAAAGAATATTTTTCAATTTTGGAGGACCAGCCACAGTGTAATTCCTCAGTCTGCCTGCAGGGGCACTGCAGCTTACTATAAAATGATCTGCTTAGACTGGGGATCCTACTGTTAATAGAAAACGGACAACCACTTTAATCTAGCCCAGTCCAGGGGCCTAAGCTTTTATAGTGATGTATAAGCAGATACCGTAATTATTATATAGGTGCCCAATTTTTCTCCATCACTTGACTAATCAGCAATATCTTAATTTTTTATTATACTATTTTATCTAAACTGTTTTTGTTTGTCCTTGTTACTCTTCTTGTTTAATCTTTGGAAGTCGCAGAAAGCACTTAATAAAGGCGCACTCCACTACCGAACCTCCTCGCGCCGCGCACCGCAGCGCTTCTCAATTTCATACTCACTAAAAAGTAACTTCATTAAGTCTGAAGTTCAAAGGCGTCAAAGCTGCAATCCTTACAGCTCGACTCATACATATTTTTTCTTTTCTTTGAAACCGCAGTTTCAAATCTCTTGAGCCCTGTTTTTGGAATATTCATGGCTTCTTTTTTTTCATCCTTGATACACGGAGTTATAAATATATACTTCCTGCTATACAATGCTATTATGTACCAAGCGCCGATACTGAAGTCAAGAGCCAAACAAGCAGAATTCAACAATGGTCCTCGTCATCTTTATAAACATGAAGAATGAGAAGGCGAAGGTCTGGGGGAACAATGTCTCCGAGATTTTAAAAATTTGCCAAAAGTAAAAATTGATTTTCATAAAATATTAAATCCTGTAGAAATTTTACAAAAACAGAGAAATGTTTAAAATTTAATTAGGGTGATTGATAGCCGAAGAAAACGGGGGAAAAGTTTGCCCGTGTGCAATGTATTACATCTAAGAGAATACAGAATGCTGCTTCAAATCTATGGGTCTATAATATCGACCTTTAGGGTCCCCATATGCATATTTATAGGGTCTTCCATATACATGAGCCCTTAAGCTTGACCTCCATTGGCCAAAATAGCTGATTTCTTCCATTTCTGGTGGCCTAAAGCAATCCGCCAAAAATAGATTGGCCATGTTGGATATTTTTGGCAGGCTCCGCCGTGTTTGGCATTATAAGCGATCATAACTCATGTTTTATTTAAACTGTACCAACTTGTTGTTAGTTTTTTTTTTGGTGGGATTGTTCGTCTTTGCTCCAAGCTCCTATATCCTAAACTGCTCTAATAGTTTGGGGTTGAACGATCGGGATCGGAAAAGATCGGATTCCGATCGGAGAGCGAGTAAATTTCACGATCGTGATCGGAATTCCAATAACGATCTCTTTCGGCAGGATTGAGGTCTCACGTTAGTTCCCACAAAGCTTGGCTACTGGCCATTGGTTTGGTTGATTGGATCCTGATTGACTATCTAGCAAATTTCACGATCGGGATCGGTTGGAAAATGATCGAAAATTGGATTTAAAAAACGATCCTGAAATCTCAAGATCAGCTCAACCCTAATCAGTGTGAACACAGGGCCAGGTGAGATTTCAACATCGCTCCTTGACTTTGTCACCAACTGAAGTAAGGGGGCAAGGGCACAACGTGGTGGCTCAGTGTTTAGCTTTGCAGCGCTGGAGTCCTGGGTTGGAATTCTGCCAAGAACAACATCTGCAAGGAGTTTGTATGTTCTCCCTGTGTTTGTGTGGATTTACTCCCATACTCCAAAGACCTACTGATAGGGGAAAAATGTAGATTGTGAGCCCTATAAGGGGTCAAGAAGGGCACATTAGAGCAGTCTAGAGTGCAGCAGTTGGGAGCAACGGAACTGCACTCTGTGCTCCAGACTACTCATTTGCATATTGTGAAATAAATGAATATCTCAGCAAAGGGGGCAGGGATTTTCATGGAGAAAAAGGTGTTCCGTTCAGCTGATCCCAAGTTACAAGTTTAATATGCTTCACCCCGGGTGACAGACTCCCTTTAAGGTGCGCAGAGTGGTTCACTACTTGCCTTACAATAATAGGATCTCGGGTCTTAATCCAACCAAACATAACATCAGCATACAATTTCTGTTCCTCCTATATCGTTTTGGGTTTCCCACTTTTTTCCCCATTACAAAAACATACAAGATTATTTGGCTTCCCCTGAAACGTGAGTGATGAAACTTTCACTACAGTCCTGCAGAATACGATGGCGCGTTATAAAGCCAAGGACGTTTATGTAACTCAACAAGCCATCATGACTATAAAAGGCCGAGCATAAGGACAATGCATAAAATAATGATGGAACATCTTGAATTCCCCATTACTCTTTTTTAAGCCCAAACCTATAGGACGCCATAGACAATCTGGGCCGACTAGAGAATATTTCCTTCTATTTTTTCGTGACTCTCGGAGGTTTCGTGCAATACTCGCATGAAACGGAGAAAAACAATGTCAATGACGATCACTACGGAGGTGAAGTCAAGAGCTTTTCTTTGTGCATTAACAGATTAGACCATTTTTCAAAGCGGTCCAGAATAAGAAAATAACCTATAGTCAAAGTTCAAGACTGTCTTGGTATTTGGAAAGCTAATTATGCCAGAGGCGAATGCTCTATTTCTGCTCACGAGCAACTATATTACAAGTGACATCTGCATTGCCAACCACGTAGGCACGAAATGCCAGGCGAAATCCCCAGACCTGGTTGTGTTATAGAGTGTGCTGTACACTATGCTCACAATATGGACCCTGATGACTAACGGATGATACTAATGTCCGGAAAGGCGCAAAAAAAAGGTCGAAAATTCTAAACAAGCAGCAAAATCAAAATAAAAATTTCATCAATAGCTAAGACTGCACCTTGGGATTCGGAATTATCTCGACATTTTTTGTTCTCTGTATTGGTTATGTTGCTTTTTACCATTACCCCTCGCTTTTTTCCTGTAGATGTCAACGCCAGGAAATGGGAGGCAGAGACAAATTAAACAACGTTCTATCTGATTAGGAAGAATGATGGCCCTTGCCAGATGTACAGAAAATGTAATTACAAAAGTTCCTCTCGGTTTTTTTTTACCGTCACCTTGATAAATATCGATGTGCTTTTTTTAAGTGTAGTTTTACGGGCTGTGTATGGGCTCACATAGGCTCGCCTTTACAAGCGGCTATAAAGATAGAAAATGAGGCGTCTTGAAATGTCACAAGTGTTTTTGGTTTATGCTAAATCATTGGAATATAATTTATACAAAGATGAAAAAAAATAATGGTATAGCTTAGCAAATGATCTTGGAGACATCGTTATATAGCATATAGTTACACTGTATAGGATCATTGTGGAATAGCAAATTTTAAAGGGGGTTGTCCAGGCTGATGACTTTCAAAAACAAAATCTCCAAATCTTCACAATGCTATATAATAAGACAAGGAGTAGGGCTGAGCAATCGGGAAAGTTAAGATCCCGATCGGTGATCGAGCAAATTTCACGATCTCGAACGGCTGGAAAATGATCAAAGATCGGATTTTAAAAACGATCCTGAAATCTCAAGATCGGCTCAACCCTACCTGTGACTTATTGCATTTAGGGTTGAGCAATCGGGATGGGGAAAGATCGGATGCCGATCGGCGATCGAGCAAATTTCACAATTGGGATCGGCTGGAAAATGATCGAAAATTGGATTTTAAAAACGATCCTGAAATCCCAAGATCGGCTCAACCCTAACAAGGAGTAATACTCTTCTTACGTATCCCCTGACATTCCTGTTCTGATATTTCCTGGGTTCCTCGCAGATCTCAACTCATCAGTTCTACAAATGATGCCATGTCAACACAACCAAGCACTGCCTACAGCTATGACTTCGACTTCATTTCCCAAAATCTCACAGCCAGTGATTTGCTACAAGGGCTCCACATTGGGCCAAGATGTCATTGCTGGAACCAGTGGAATTGAACATGTGCGGGATTCTAGAAGAGTCAGCACAGGAGCGTCAGGGTAGGATAGGGTAGGGTGACTATGAGTATTTTATAACATTGTAGCTCTTTGTGTACACTACATGTGGCAGGATAACAACTTTAAGAAAAGAAGCATTTCTGGTAGGTGTAGGCCATTGGGGTAGGAAACTAATTTTGTACCTACTCTGAGATAAGCTCCACATCCACTTTGTTAATAAGCAGTGCAGCTTGACCTAAAGTGATTATGTGTTCTGAAATTCCCACTTTTTGTGATTTCTGGGGTGGTCAGAATGGGTACGGGCCTCATGCAAGTGGTTGACCCTCTTACTCTCCAATAACTTATCCCCCCCCATTACTCTCTCTAACAATCTATTAGCAATCGTGAACTATGTCACTAGGCCCTTTACATGTCTTGTGATAGAAGGATATTGATGTTGTCAATTGGCCCCCCTACCTCATAGGCCCCTCTGCATATGCACATAGTGTATGATATGTCCACCTCTGTGTTTATACTTTGCTTTGGTCTATTTAGTTCATGTCCTGGAATAACTAATGCTCCATGGCAGTGTTAATGAATGCATCCCTCCATGGTGCCCTAGGCAGCCACCTAATCTGCCTTTCCATTGTCCAAAGCCTTGCATTTTAGAAGTATCCCATCCCAGATATACCCTATAGGATAATCTGACATGTGCTCTTTACAAAAGCAATATCACAACACCTAGGAGTCCGAGCCATACAATTAGGTTCACCCCATTTATAATAATTGGAGTAGGTAGAAAGTAAAGTGGTTATTACACTACATATTGAACCAACACAGTTTCGTAACGCCATCATTCAAGAAGAAATATTGACATTAACTACATCTCTCAGCAAATGTTTGCACACTTTCCAGCCTTCATACAGCCCCAAAAATCAATAGAATCCATTAGCATGGATCTGAAGGAGTAGTCCTGGCACTATTATATTCTGCTTTCTCTCCTCTTACAGGCATATTTAACACAATATCGCTTGTTTCATGCAGACACTTTGTATTTGATGATGGAAGGCATTTTACGAGCTTCGGCTGCGCCCTTAAACATGTAAGTGATACTAATGTAACAAGACATTCTTATACAAAGGATGGAGACGCAAAACAAAGAGCTTCATCCTGTCAAATAATGTTCAAATTATGGGAATTCAAAGGATTTTAGCTGCACAATAATATTCTGTCTTTCGCTACGGAGCAATTCTAAAGGTTCGGTTCACGTGAGGCCATGAGGCAATGTAGCAGAGTTTACATAGTCAATGTAGTAGGGACGGGTTTTGTCATTTATCCGCTGCTCCTATGCAAGTTGTGCTATGGATATATGAATACATTGGCAACTGGGTGTTACCAGATAGGGGGCGTGTCTGTAGAGTGGCCTGTGTAGATTCTAGAGATGATTGAATCACCCCAGATCCATTTAGTGTTGGGTTTGGGTGCCTTTGATCCTTGATTTTTTTTGGGGGGTCAAACAAGTTTGGATAGAAAAGTAAGTGAAATGACTATACTTTGGGGTCTCTTCAGACTCCAGTATATGATAGGTGAAAAAAATTAAAAAAAATACTCATAATCACATTCCCTCGCCTCTTATATACCTCCTCATGGCATCCATCATTCTCTCTGTCTCCTTTGTGACATCATGACACTTTCCACGCCCATTTGACAAGGAGAATGGTATAACTCGAGTCCTGTGCGCTCCAGGACAAACTGTAACCTCGCCCCATCTCCCCATCTACTCTCTGGTCTCCACCATGCACCCCCTGCAATCATGATGACCATGCCCCAAAACTTCTCCCATCTTCATATTATAAACTCCCTTTATATTATTGTATATAAAGACTCTCCTTTTACAGTATACAATGACCCCATATATTATATATTATATCCTCCCACCTATTATACACAGCTCCCCCACCTTTATATTATACACAGCCCCTATCAACCTTCACACTATACACTACCCTCTTTATCTCATACACAGGCCTCATAATCTTTATATTACACACTCCTCTCTTCATATTATGCACAGATTCCTATCAGCCCCTCCATACACTATTTCCACCCCTTTGTATTAAACCCTCCCCCACCCCTTTATATTATACACAGCCTTTGTTCCGCCCCAGGGGCATCTCTGTAGCTATGTCCTGGCTCTGCACACAATGTCCAGGCTCCCGATGTAACTTACAAATATGTTACTTTGCATTACACTAAGTTGTAACTTGTATCATGGCCCAACACTGAGTCACATGATTGACTTACCCCTCACCCTGATAGGCAGCTGAAGACTAGTATGATATAATCAGAAGATGGTTTAGATGCCATTATGGTAGGTGGGCCCCCCTTCACCTGTGGGCCCGGTCATGGATGCACCACCTGCAGCCATGATCCTTATGCTCTGTAACCTGCAGCTACAATTGCCAAGTTCTACATAACTTTCTAGTAGGAATAATAGAGGAATCACCCAAGATTCATTTGTATCGAATTGGTATCTATCTATCTATCTATCTATCTATCTATCTATCTATCTATCTGTCTATCTATCCCCTATCTATTATCTATCTATCTATCTATCTATCTATCTATCTATCTATCTATCCATCTATCTCCTATCTATCTCTTATCTATCTATCTCCTATCTATCTATCTATCTATCTATCTATCCATCTATCTATCTATCTATCTATCTATCTATCTATCTCCTATCTATCTATCTATCTATCTATCTATCTATCTCCTATCTATCTATCTATCTATCTATCTATCTATCTATCTATCTATTTATCTCCTATCTATCTATCTATCTATCTATCTATCTATCTCCTATCTATCTATCTATCTATCTATCTATCTATCTATTTATCTATCTATCTCCTATCTATCTATCTATCTATCTATCTATCTATCTATCTATCTATCTATCTAATCTGTGAATTAAAGAAGTTTCAGCATTAGTGATCTCAGGATGTCTTAGAGGTTAGAACAGACGTCATACAAAAATACTAAATTATTCCAATCTTACCCGCTCTATTCCGTATATTATTTTTCTATTTCAGCCCAGTGATGATTCATAAACAATTAAAGGCGCTTTTCCTACTTATTTGCATGAGTGATGACAATTTCATCTATTTTTTCTGTGCCATAACATGTTTCCTTGCGCAGAGTGTCAGTGTGATGGGAATATATGCATATGAATATTGTTCTTTCCGTTGTTCGGCCCTTCCTGTTGCGAATTTATGCAACATAGAATATTTTCATCCTCTGAAAACCACTGGGCTTTGCCAGCTGAATACTGATGAGCTAAGTTATTCTACCATAATGAAAATGGAAGGGATGTGTTCCTTTCCGTCTAATTATGGCTGCCAGTGACAAACACGTTTTAACAGTAGTTGGAAATGAAGTGTCTTCGAAATTCCCAATGGTGATCCTGAGAGAGACACTCAGACTGTTGGGGGGGTGGGGGGGTGCAAGTGTCTGTTCTTCCATCTTCATCTCTCAAAATCTCACTAATTTCCTTTTTACGATTATGGGATAATATGGCTGACTTGTATTTGCGCGCGACGAGCGGTATTACTGTGTGGGTGGCGCATTAGCACAAGTAGAGATACGGCAATGAGCCATTTGCAGAGGATTCTCCTAGATGTTGCCCTGGAGCAGTAATGAAGCGTCGAAGTCTGAGGCAAGAGTCAAACTTTAAGAAATTTAAGCTCTGTTTGCAATAAGACAAAACACTGCGCCTGATTCTGATACAAAAAAATTTGTTTTCGGTACGGAAAAAAAAGTCACGTCGGTACAATGATTAATTCCACCGCTAGTGGCAACTTGTCAGGCAGGAACCTAGTTGACAAGGAGTACCGCGGTGACATTACTCATGAATCCTAAATTCACAGCCATAGATCAAAACCTCGGTATGTATTAGTCAAATTGCTTAGTGTTTCCGCAGGTAGCACAGTGCCGAGCATCGTACATACTTGTCACGTAACACGTCTGCGACTCATAGACACAAAGACTTCTTCCCTCGCACCTTCGTTTGTTTTCATTTGGGGAGGTTTGAGAGTCATTATATAGAAAGTATGAAAGAGTATGTTATATCTATAGATCATCATTAGCAGGAAATATACGGGCTGGCGGTAGAGAGGAAAAAATTCAAATCAGTTCTCCATAGTAGAGAAAGGAAAACTTGCTCTAGGGCCACCTTCTGAAAGGTAGCTCCCTATAGATCAATGCCTGGTTTTCTTGAAACCTACTGACATGATATGGGATTAACGCTAAACCAGAATATCTTTTCAGTAACAGAGACCCATCTGCAGACTCCTGATCTGGGGTTATTTACCTTTATGTTTTCCTTTTGGAGGAGATATTCTGGTTTGGCTTCAATCCCAGATCATTTCACTAGTAGGGTTGAGCCGATCTTGAGATTTCAGGATCGATTTTAAAATCCGATTTCCGATCATTTTCCAGCCGATCCCGATCCTGAAATTTGCTCGGTCACCGATCGCAATCCGATCTTTTCTGATTCCGATCACTCAACCCTAATCCCAGATCATGTCACTAGGTTTCAGGATAACCAGGTACTGATCTATAGGTAGCATAAGAGTGAGCTTTTTCTTTCATCAATGAGAACTGATCTCTATATTTTTTCCCCAGAATTCTTAGAGCATTAATGGTCTATAGGTTTCTGTAGACCAAAAGTTGACCTGCAAACCTACAGAGCGTCCCCCCCAACGTGTGATATATTTGTATAGTCCACCCAAAGGGGATCATAATAAAAAAAATAGTTGTTACTTTAAAGTATTTGACACACATGGATACTTTCTTTCAAAAACAGCACCATAGGTGATCAGAGGTTGTGCACGGTATCCCATCTGAGCTCCATCTACGTCAATGGAGAGGTCCTGCAATATCAGACGCAACTAATAGACAGGTGTGGCATACTTTTTGGAATAAATCAGCCATGTTTTTTCAAACTACAACCACTATAAAGGTATAGCTGGGAAGAAGGTCTAACACAGGGGTAGGGAACGTACGGCTCTCCAGCTGTTGCAAAACTACAACTCCCAGCATGCATACTGGCTCTGCTGTTCTGGGAACTCCCATGGAAGTGAAGCATGTTGGGAGTTGTAGTTTCACAGCAGCTGGAGAGCCAAAGGTTCCCTACCCCTGGTCTAACAGGACCTAGGGGCTGGGTGCTGGTGGTGTCCTACAAGAATGAATGACTTAATAATAGTTGGATGGATATATCAGGAATGGGGTGGGGTTTTCTGTCCTTTGCCTCATCCAGTTGCTATCTATAAAAGATCATTGGAATATTCTTTTCATTCCAGTAGGACTTTCATATGCATAGACATCTTTTTTTTTTTATGTAGATTGTGATCCCCATATAGAGCTCACAATGCACATTTTTTCCCCTATCAGTATGTCTTTGGAATATGGGAGGAAATCCACGCAAACACGGGGAGAACATACAAACTCCTTGCAGATGTTGTTCTTGGGGGGGATTCGAACCCAGGACTCCAGTCCTGCAAGGCTATAGTGCTAACCACTGAGACACCATGTTGCCCCCATGTGCGTATACGTCTATCTCACTTTGTATCTAATGAAAATTCTGACTTGGGGGGATCCAAAAATCGATAGATCAAAAGATGGATCTTCTGTTGTCTAATGTAGACCTCAACAATCTAGAAAATATATAGAATAAACATTAGATGGGGGTATGTATATATATATATATATATATATATATATATATATATATATATATATTTGGCATGAAGTTACAGGATAGTGGTTTTTAGCACCTCGGCCATTCTGGGTTATTACTGGATGGGGTTTTAGCCAGAAAGACCACTGATGGCAAATCCCATAATATTTTGCAAGGACTGTGATGATAAAGGGTCATTATAGGACTATGATATTGATTGTTGAGCCCTTCTCAGTACTTACCACGCTCAGCGTTGTATACTATATAGTGACAGTGCTTGGTATTGAGCTCAGTGCACAGTATATAGGACAGAGCTGCTACCTGGTCATGTGACCAATTGATAAGATATCACAGGACTTTGAAAAAGAAGTCAAGCTCAGTCCCATAGTCCTTAAATACTACTTTAAAGTTGGTAGGTAGCCCCTAAAAGACATGTAAACAACATTTACACCCTCAATAATGTTACCATGAGTAATGCATTGTTTACACCATTCATCATCACACGAGTATAATAATAACAAAAAAAAAATCATGTATATTTCATGTAATTTGCATTGAGTAAATAAGAAAAAAAATATCCAATTTCAGGAAAACATGCAAATGATATCATTATAAATGGTTTTATAATGGCGTAATATATTATGTCTCATGAATAATTTTAGAGCCTTATGCAAAGACTTGATTATTCTTAATTAAACCGCCTTGATACACTACAAATACCAAAGTGAAATTAGCTGGAAGATTAATGTTGTCACTTAGGCAGTAGTCCATGCGATCACACTGAACTTTCCCCTATTTACTAAGGTGTGACTAATGACTAGACTCATTTCACTCCTACTTTACCCATAATATTAAAAAAACTATACCTGCAAATGTAACATTCAAAAATATTCAGACAATAAAATTATGAGCACCCTGTATACACTAGAGAATTATGACCTCCCTATACAAAGTAGTGAATCCGTTATATGCTCCTGTACTAAATGTATCAACCACTCTGCAACGTAGTGAATGCGTTATATGTTTCTATACTATACGGTCACTCCTCCATATACAGAACCAGTGAATCTTCTAAACTTTTGTAGACCAAGTGCAATCTGTCTCTAGAGTTGAGCCGATCTTGAGATTTCAGGATCGATTTTAAAATCTGATTTCCGATCATTTTCCAGTTGATCCCGATCATGAAATTTGCTCGATCGCCGATCGGGATCCGATCTTTTCCGATCCTGATTGCTCAACCCTAGTCAATACTTCTCTATGGGAAAAGTCACTTTTAGAGTTGAACCAATCTTGAGATTTCAAAATCCGATTTCTAATCATTTTCCAGCCGATTCCGATCGTGAAATTTGCTCAACCGCCAATCGGGATCCGATCTTCCCCAATCGCTCAACCCTCTATCTCTCTCTACATATGTGTCCTCCCTTACATTCCCCTTGGCTGGATAGGTCTAGATATGTTTAGAGATGAGCATATTTTCAATATATAATATCACAATGTGATATATTATCTGAAACAAGCATGCTATCTATACTTCAAGTGTCTAGGTGTAACCTTCCAGTGCTTGTGAATTGCAATTTGCCAATGGTTGTACTAGAATGCTGTGATATTTAGGGTTGAGAGACTGGGGTCGGGAAAGATCGGATCCCAATTGGCGATTGAGCAAATTTCACATTCACGATCAGGATTGGCTGTAAAATGATCAGAAATTGGATTTTAAAATCGATCCTGAAATCTCAAGATCGGCTCATCCCTAGTGATATTGAATGTGTTAACTAGTTTCATGATTAATGGGGGTCCTTAACCATATTATAGATATGCAATCGGAAAATCTGTTCCTATGCAAGTGAATGTGCGCAGAGCTGCAGTTTTCCGGTACCACTGATACACGGATGTCCTGAGTCACAAGCTGTATACAGTGAATGGAGATGTGCACTGTAGCAGTGGGACTGGGAAAATCCGGCTCCATTCCTAATCACTTGAATAGTAACAAAGTTGCTTCCTGCTGTACATCTTGTATACGGCTTTCGGCAGCCATATAACCTGATTGGTGCAGGGTCAAGGAGTGGGATCCCCACCAATCTGATAATATAGATCACCATTATCTGCAATACCTGGGTCTTACCATGCGACCTCCCTTTCTTTTCTACTAGACACAATCAGATATTTGATTGACAAGATGGTTAGCTTTCAAGACAACCCTGTTTTGTCTTAATGTTTCACAAAGTGATATCTGATATGTTTCTATGTGTAACTGCCATTTTTTTTTCTGAGCTGCATCATTTCAAGGGTTTCTTACATGATAAGTGATGTGCTATCTCCAGCGGACATGCTATTCATCCTATATGTGTCAATGTGGGGCCATTGCCTATAGATTATGTTATGGTTTGCAGTTTGTCGATGGTTCTATTATCGTGTTTTGATATTGGATTCATGAGAAATTGGAGTGCTTAGCCAAATTAGAGATAAGTTAAGGGTGGACACCTCTGTGAATGATAAATGACACTGACAAAAGCCTACAGAATATCATTTTTCATTCACATCCTATTATTTTTTGAAATGATATAGACCATAAATAAATAACAACAAACAGAATTCATCGAAAACTCTACTGAGCCGATTATCTTCCTAAAAGATCAGGAAAATCCCACATTTTTGTGGTCTCTTTCCTCCATTGTGCAGAAGTTTCCCGTAAATGTTTGCTCATTATGCGGCTCCATATGAACATGCCGCACTGTATAAAATAAAATGAGGGATTAGTGACAAAACAATCCTAATCAAAGATTAACATATACTTTGTGGAGCGTGAAGTTAAAAGCAATGCTTTGAAATAAAACATGTTGGATCGCTAATTAAAATGTTTTAAAGATAAAAGGTTTTATTCGGTAATCTGCGGCATCAGCACTTTCATCTGGAAGCGCGTCACACCACATGTTCACTATTATTTCCCAGCGCATCATCTGCTACTTCTAAAATAAACTCAGAGGACTCAGGTCAATATCACATGAAAAAGAATCTTTAGAACGGTAACTTTTTGTACAGTCTGTAATGGGAAAACTCAGTATCAATCTTACAACTAACAATAATGGTAATAATAATAATAATAATAATAATAATAATAATAATAATAATAATAATAATAATAATAATAATAATAATAATAATAATTAATAAAAATATAGAAATAATAAATGGATAATAATAGTAATATAAATAATAGTAGTAACAATAATAATAGAAATAATACCTTCATAATAATAATAATAATAATAATAATAATAATAATAATAATAATAATAATAATAATAATAATAAAATATATAATATTTTAATATTATTATTAAAGGGATCCTATCATTTAAACTTAATTTTTTGTCCCTATCACATCGGAATAGCCTTAAGAAACGTTATTCTTCTCCTACCTTCAGATGTCTACTCCGCACCTCCGTTCCATAGAAATACCAGTTTTCGCTGGTATGCAAATGGGAGGGCCCCAGCTCTCACATAGCACTGAAGGCATCCCTAATGCTGCCAGAGAGCTCTCCAGCGTGGCCTCCATCTTCTTTAGGAACATCCTCTTCATGCGTGAAACTTGTAGGCCTCGGGCAGAGCCAACTGTTCAGGCTACAGGAAAATGGCCGCTTACTGTGTAAGAAGCCATTTTTCTTGTGGCCACGGGCATGCACAGTCG
Source organism: Leptodactylus fuscus (assembly GCF_031893055.1). Lineage (NCBI taxonomy): Eukaryota > Metazoa > Chordata > Amphibia > Anura > Leptodactylidae > Leptodactylus > Leptodactylus fuscus. The sequence continues at coordinate 6,188,203 of NC_134267.1, read as the reverse complement.
GCTCTGTCCGAGGCCTACAAGTTTAACTGCCTGCGGTGGAAGAAAACACATGAAGAGGATGTTCCTGAAGAAGATGGAGGCGGAGCTGGAGAGTTCTCTCGCAGCATTGGGGAAGCCCCCTGTGCTGTTTGAGCCCCCAGTACTGTGAGAGAACTCATTTTCATACCGGCAAAAAACGGGATTTCTATGGAACGGCGAGGAGAGAAGACATCTAAAGGTAGGAGAAGAATAGCCCTTCTATAATGATACATTATTATAGAGGGGGTACATACTTTGCATTGGGGCGTAGGAGCTTCATGTTACTCCTTGGCCTTCCAAGAACTTTATGCAAATGGAAGTGGGGCACCGAGCTGCTGGTAATACTCCAAATCGGTAGTCCAAAGTAGTCCTCCTTGTGGAGGATTCTCCTCTAAATTGCGTTGGATACAGCCTACACCTCCCGAATAGGGATGAGTTCAAAGTATAGACTGGATGGAATAAGCAATGAAAACCCCTCAAGAACTTTTTTTGTTTTAGGATTGGTCCAGCAGAGTACCAATGGATTCTCCGGTGGGTCTGGGTTCTAGTACAATAATGGTGTTGCATCAAAATTTGAAGGATGATATGGTCTATTAACTGGTGGTTACTGGAGGGTGGGCTCCCAGAAATATTTTAGCTGGTTGACACAAGGAACCTCAGTCTTACCTATACTACCTCCTGGATGGTAAAAATAACTCCAATTCTGCTTATATCTATAGCAATGGGTAGACATCTACCCAGAGAAGGCTTGAATTGGCACAATCAGATGCTTGCCAAAGGAGCCCATAGATATTATACGAAAGGGGCTGTTTCTTATGAAACAGTTCCTTCATAGTCGTTGGCAACAGTCACACAATTCTGAGATTGTACTGCCATTGTCCAGCACCGATGCACAGACAGAAAGTAACACTCAGATCCAGGATCATATATAAATACATTGCTATTAAAAGCCTGCTGTAAATGGATTCCAAGATTGCATTTCCGTGAACATGAACTGATGTCACCGAGATATGAGGAAGATGATGTTTCAGAGCCGTAAGTGCACTAGAACTTAGGGTCACGCCATGGAAATTAGAAGCATTGCACATTTTCGCAGAAGGAGATCTGAGGTCTCAACATATTGATAGAAAAGGGCAATAGGTTATAGGAGAAGATACAGCAGTAAGATAGGTCACAACACCCAGATCACCCAGGAGATATCCTGGAAGACACATTTCTGGGAAAAGGCCTATTTCGGAAAATTAAGATATGGGTTGGACATATTAAAGGAAAATGTAGACCAGGAACACAACGACAGGGATTCTTATTAAAGAAATCCAGATGGTATATGGAGACTTCCTTGTAGGTAATGCTCCATGAGAAAAAATATATGCAAATTAGCTCTAGAATCAAGAAAACATACACATATTAGCTAAATCATAAACCAAAGTGTAGGTCGCTGCAACAGACTACAGATGGGCGTCTGGTTTTCTATTAATGAGATATATCTCTACCAGGACCCAAAGTGATCAAGGTAATTTGTGGAAACCTTGACAAGGGTCTAGTTTCCCTACAGCGCCTCTACAGGAGAAACTTTGTATTACACAATACCCCTTATTATAAACAGAACGTGTTAGGTCATCCAGAGCCAGAGATACTTATTGAAGTTACTCTTCACACTTTGTAATAGAGATAAACAACCCAGTTCGTAATGAATCAGGTCTTATAGGAATTTTCCACAAATTTTGGGTTAGGTAAAACTCCAAATTTTGGGAGTTCACCACTCACAAACCATTATTATAGTCTGGAGTCTCTTGAGACCTAATCGGAGGCCAAATGGCGGTGAGAAAAAATAATAAACAGTCATACTTACCTTTCCTCACCTCAAATGATTGTCTTCTAGACCTGGGTAACATCAGTGAGCCCGGGGAACTGCTGAGGCCTATCGTTGGGCCTTAGTGGTCATGTGGGATGTGTCTACAATTGTGATGCAAGAGGTCATGTGGGATGTGTCCACCACTTTGATGCAGGAAGTCATTTGGGATGTGTCCACCACTTTGATGCAAGAGGTCATGTGGGATGTGTCTACACGGTCGTTCCAAAAAATAAACTGAGGGCGAAACCTCACAAAACAAATCTTTTGAGGTTCTTCAATCTCTAACCCTGAAAGTTGCCCCACTATTAACCCAGAACATCCTTACAGGGTATTTAAAAACTAAAAAAATTGTGAAAATTCAAAAGTTTTACATAAACCAATATAGGCGTCTGTGTTACTTTCAGCAAAAATTTAGGCAAAAACTTCTGTAGTCTAGTGGATGGATTCTAATCTTCTAAATATAGAAAATCAATCCAAACAGATTGTACAAGATACAAGTCACCCCAATTCTGCTGTAATAACAGATGATGCCTGAGATCCCCAAGCCAAGCACAATCCTCATTTGTATCTTTCAGTCTCAATATTGATTCTAAATTGTTTGTTCCAAGCGGTATCTATGGCCTAGTTTTCTATGATAAAAATCTATGATATCAGTGTAATTTTCTCACTTTCCCAAAGGTTTTCTTTTTTTTTTTCTGCAGGTGTACAGAAAATCTACTATTGATAGCATCAAGCCTCAGGCTCGCCCTTGGAAAGAATCCATAATTACATCTGAAGCTCTGATATATCTTCTCAATCATGCAAGGTCAATGAGAATTTCATTTTCTACAACGTCTGGGTCTTACAACCAGATATTTATCAATGTGAGTATTCTAGATTTCATGCTGTACACGGTCCATTTTTGTATTTTGGTTTAATGGAGCCACTTACAAGTTTACGGCTATTATGAAGATGATAGGTCATCGCTATTCTGCTGACTTTTCAGCCATTTAAACCAAAGACAGATATGTTGTATGTGACTTGGAAACAGAGTCAGAGAAAGTGATTCTCTATGGAAGCAGTGTTACAGATTTGAAAGGAAATGTATGGGGCAAGGTTGTAGCCACCCAAGACTTTGGAAAAGAGGGGGTTCCATACAATGTATCATACCCTTACCCATCCTCTCACCTGGACACGTCTAGTTATGTGGATCACAAGTGAAGAAACATGATCTAGTGATAGGATAATGCAAAACAACATGCGAACTATACTACTTGTGTGCCCATTCTTTGGAGTTTGGGAGAGGAAGGAGTGTGAATTTTTATTACTTTTTATATTTAAAAGAGATAGTAGAATCTCTTTTTTCAATTTTTTTTCTGATTATTTTTTATTTTGTTATTTTAGATTTTTTTTTTAATTATATTTATTTATTATTTCAGATCAGATTTTTTTATTTTATTATTTATTATTTCAGATTTTTTTTTTTATTATATTTATTTATTTATTATTTTGGATTTTTTTTTAAATCATATTTATGTATTATATTTCCTGGACATGATTATGGTGGCAGCCATAAATAAACTGGAGTCAACTGACTGAGGTTTATGGGAGAGTTTTCTAGGCATGCTAGTGTATGGAGGGGAGTAGATAAGCTTTGGTATCATCCATTGTCATTAATGGGTGCAATCAGGGGTCAATGGTGTTATATTGTGCTATAGAGGTGTTATCTTCCATTGTACTCCTATCTGTGATATAAATGAGGCAGCTGCAGCAAAGAAATTCCCTACATGGCAAGTGTTAGTTTATTATTATGCTTAGTGACCAGAGTAAAATTGCAGTATTTAGTGCTTTTATGTAGAGAGTGATATGGAAAATTAAAAATAAAATAAGCAAAATTAAAAAAAAAAAAGGTTAAAGGGGTTGTCCCATGAAAAGCATTCTATCTATATCTGCTAGTTTATGGGGATTTAAGACTTTTCCTAAATACATTGCTTTATCAAAACTGCTTTGTTTGGCTGCTATCTAAATTTATTCACTTCATTGTTTACACTCAGTTTCTATGGTCACTGGGCTTATCTGCTCAGTTCCCAAGTGAGGTGGCTCCCTGCTCTCAGGGGGGAGGGAGGTGCTGAGTGCTCAGCAGCAGCTCTGAGCTGTGTATGTCTGACAAATAACAGAGCTCCTCAGATAGGGGAGGGGGGAGGTGAGAGATCCAGCATTTCTGATTCTGGTTTAATTGAATTTGGCTGATAAGGGCTAAGATAGGGAGTCCGATACCTCTGTATGTAATGCAAGCTGACTCAAATCCAGCTCTGCTACATCAGCTTCATACTGTGGTAATGCATTTACAACCAATCCCTTATTACTGACTGCAAACATAGCAGATAGCAGAGCAAGTGAAACTCCGCCCACCAATGTGCCGAGAAAACCAGGAAGTGAACAGAGCAGACAGCCTGCAGGTTGGTGAACAAGGGTTATGGGAATACCCCTTTAAGTCAAAATGTGGTTTAAAACATAGGTCATCTTCTAGTAACACATATAATTTTTCTCGAATACCCCATCACCCCCTTTCTACAGGAACATCATCACAAAAAAGAAAACAACAACTCGTCCCAGAATTCAATTTGTTGCAAAAACTCTGGTTTGGGGAAAAGAGAAATAAGCATTAGACAGTCTTATTCTGGGTCTCTGCGTTCTTATAGATCTCCACCATAAGGAGGAAACTTTCTATTTAATACAAGTCAATGCAATGGGCAGAGATGTAACTGAAGGCTTCTTAACTCCCTATGATGTGCTATTATTACCTTGGTGTTGTCTTATGAGACAGAGGGGCTTCTGGGCTCACCAAGATACCAAGTTCAGGGCATGACTACTATCTCTGCACTCCGCACAGCCATGCTAGAATTCAAAGGGTTTTCCATGATAAAAATATTGATGACCCATCTTACGGATAGATCACTAATATGAAACCCACCAACACGTCAATTAGCTATTCCCAACAACTGATACACAGAGAATGGACTGGAAGGAGACAATGCTGTTCTCTATAGTGGCTGAACCAAGTCCAACATTGCACCCCTCATTGAAGTGAATGGAGGCTCTATAGTAATCTGACCTGGTCGCTACATGAAGAACAGAGATGTCTGCTTCTATTCTCTGAGTATTCAATGCTGAGCACCACTGACCAATGGGCTTGTTGGATCTCCACCAATGTGGTATTTATGATGTGTCCATGTCCATGGTAGGTCATCAATATTTTTAGCTTGAGAAACCCCTTTAAAAAGGCAGTGATCACGGAGACAGAAATTTGTATGACCCTCCTGTCCATGGTAAGCCAATGGTCATCTACACTCCAGCCGGAGTTTGGGTTTGTGTCAACTCAGGTAAGGTCTACATAAAATTATTTAAAATGGTAGAATATCAGAATAAACTGAACCCATGGCGTCACGGAGAAGAATTAGTTGGGCCATTCTTATGTACGTTGTGTCTCTAGACATGCCATTGGATTTATGACGGTGGCCTACTTCTTCTGTTTTTCTCAGTGACATTGTATCCTAGTTCAAGGGGAATCATTTTAAGGAGAGAATTGTGAATTGTGCTTATCTTATTCTTAATTTAGCACAGAATGAATCTTGCGATTTGTTGTCTTAAAGGAGACCTGTCATCAGAAACATTGCGGTATTTTGTTTTACTTGTTATACTGGAAAACGTTTGGGACCAAGGAAACAGACTTATGACTACGTCTTTGACAATGAGCCTTGTAAGAAGTCTACAGGGTAGTAAGCGAAACAAGTGAGAGAATTTACAAGGAATGTTCTCAGTAGTAAAGTCAAAGAAACATGTTATAGGACAAGATGACAGATCTCATTTAATCCATTTTTTGTTGAGTTTTCTTCCTCAGTCATTCAACCAAACTTTTTGTCTTTGTATTTATTCATATGATTTTCACCAAGGAGGAAATTTGTATATTTCAACTGCAAGGCGAATGAATGATTTCGTACGGGCCATTGAAATAAATGGCTGACCTTGTAATACCAGGACAGGCCCAGTGTTCCTGGGAATATAAAAACAAAGAATCAAGCACCAATATTCACGTCCACCAGAGAGGTGAGGAAACGTGAGTATCAGTGGTGAGTGAGTGAGTATCAGTGGTATTATTCCCCCCACATCCATGGGCCTTGGCTTATTTTACTCTGCATTCTCAAATGCCCCCAGTGTATAATAAGAAATTGTAACCTAGGAATCCCAACAATTTTGGAAAACTGATAGCAACAAGCCCAGCTCCTTATGAACCAATTTGCTCATCTATAGCTGTTACTGACTACAGAAACTGAGCCATCATATTCACATTTACTCATAGGCTTTCTCTTGGGAATACATATGTAGACTCTCTTTCCTTCCTTCCTTCCTTTCTTTCTCCAATCTTGCAATTTCAGGATCAATTTTACAATCCGATTTCCCATCATTTTCCAGCCGATCCCGATCCTGATCGTGAAATTTGCTCAATCGCCGATCGGATACGATCTTTTCCGATCCCGATCGCTCAACCCTAGTCAATGCTTCTCTATGTGAAAAGTCACTTTTGGGGTTGAGCCAACCTTGAGATAACCTCCAACCCGCTGGAAAAGATCAGGATCGAAATTCCGATCGCGATCATGAAATTTACACGATCGCTGATCGGAATCCGATCTTTTCTGATCCTGATCGCTCAACCCTTCTTTCTTTCTTTGAAGATTGTCTATCAATGGTATCTATGGTTGGTTCTTTATGTAAGGTGATCATTATTGCTGCACTTGTATAATGGCAGTAGGTCAACGATTTTATATGTGGGTGGATTCCAATGGCATCATTTTTATACTTAGTGTCTACACCTGAGGTCAGTTTTGGACTGAAGTTCCTTGGACCCACCATATAAAATGATTCTGGGGTCCACACTCCAACAACCCATAGGAAATTGACCACAGTAGACTTAGCATTTCAGTGTCTTCTGCTGACTAGGGTTGAGCCGATCTTGAGATTTCAGGATCGTTTTTAAAATCCGATTTTCGATCATTTTCCAGCTGATCGATCGCAAATTTGCTTGATCGATGATTGGGATCTGATCCATCCCGATCCCAATTGCTCAACCGTATTAATGATATATACATGAATTGGGTTGAGCCGATCTTGAGATAACCTCCGACCTTGATCCCGCCAGAAAGGATCGGGATCGGATTTCCGATCGCGATCATGAAATTTACTCGATTGCCGATTGGAATCCAATCTTTTCCAATCCCGATCGCTCAACCCTACTGCTGACCTCTTATTGTAATGGTCCCTGGGCCAATTGAAGGATCTTCTGATACTCCTGACGTACATTGCTTATACCGAGTGAATACAACATCAGCAAATCTAATATATACTTTAAAAACAAATGATGTCTACTATATATACAACATCAAATACAAGCTCAGTCAGACAGTGTGTACCTAAGTTGGTTAAAAAGTAGTAACAAAATAAGTTATCATACCTATGTCTTAAATGGGAATCATTTTTTTTTCCAGTGCCAACACCCAATGTATTGACCAGGATTTGTGAAAATTTTCAACAAAGGAGTAGACTGTCATCTCCAAACATGGTGCCATCTATCTCTTTCCTTTGGAGCTCACAGAAATGGTTGGCCTGTGGTGTGCAAATGTCGCTAAATGAAAGTAACAAAGAGGTCCCTCCGGTCAGACCTTCAGAAAATCATAGATTTGAGAAGTCTGAGGTTTAATAAGCATGACGTTAAAACATGAAAAATTTTGGTAAAATTGTAAAATTTCGAGTAGATCAAAAACAACTTTGTTAAAATCTCGAATACGTTATTTTTTGTTTCAGTAACAACGCCATCGCCTACGTTATTCACCTATTTTAGATTCAGTGCCATGCTCAACCTTTTCATAAGAATGTCAAGGAAAACTATACATCATTCCCGTACAGCTCATGGTTTATACATCAAAGTCCATTTGCACAATTTGTTCTGCAATTTTTTTTCTGCTTCATGTTCACGTATGTGAACTAGATAACGCTTTCATTGTTACCATGAGGGACGTATTAAAGTCTATTTCAGCACTCAGTTTTCTATGAATAAACTATAGACATCATCAAAAACTAAAGATACACTCAGCGATCCAATATGTTTATCTTTAGATGTTTTTTTTTTTAGATTATTTTTTAGTTTAACGTCCTTTTCTTTCAAAAAGATGTAAAAAAAGGAGGTCACATTGGATATAGAAAAAAATAGGTCATTACATAACAGCAGATGCATTATGTAGATATCAGCAGTGAGAAAGAGAAAACCTTTGTTATAGTCTGCATTCCGTAAAATAAAAAAAACACATGTATCATAAATCAGAACAATGCAAAGAATTATATTTAGTATTAAAAAATAATATAATTAAAAATATATGAAATAAAAAATAAAACTAGATTAAAAAATATATCAAACAAAAAAATAAATAAAAAAATATATCAAATAAAAATAAAAATATAAATTAAAAAATGTATCAAATAAAAATATAAATTTAAAAAATATGTCAAATAAAAAATAAATATTAAAAAATATATAAAATAAAAAATATAAATTAAAAAAATATATCAAATAAAAAATAAAATAAAAATATATAAATTAAAAAAATATATCAAATAAAAATAATGAAATATAAAAATAAGGAATGAGCTTATTTAGTTAGAATCATCGTAATAGTTACATTGTTTATAAAAATTACATGTGTACTTTTTGCTTTGCATGCTCCATCTTATTTGCTAGAATTCTGCATTAGCAATAAACCGGCATCATGCACAAGAATCGACGGTCACAATGAACAAAAAAAAAAAAAAAGATGCTGTCGTGGTCAAGGATTAAGACGTTTCCACCCCCCAATAATTAGATTACCATTGCAGGCTGTCTATCACATGCTCGGAGCAGCGCTAGATCGTGTTTTCACTGGTGCTGTCATTTACTGTACAGTGCTGTAGCAGACATGCTGGAAAACCCTGAACACAGCCACACTCACGCTGCCAGGACCGAGACAAAAAAAAAATCCTTCTCGCTACACGAGACCGAGAAGGAAGACACATAAAACATTCCATAGGTGACCACGCAACATGCAAAATAGGTGCCTTTAATATGAATGCCATGCAATCTCACCGCGAAGGGATAAACAACAAAGAAAAAAAAATTAATTCTAAAAATAAAATTTGTGCAATTCGGTGAACCAGTTTCTCCCACCCCCTTATATTCTGTTTTACTTGTAAAACGAATGACACGTTCACACCCTCCATGCTGCAGTGCTCAGCCTGTGCTGGGTCACGGCTGTGATAGAAGTAGCTACCTGAAAGGTTTCACAGTGCCATCTCATATCCATGTCTGCCTGGCTACCCTGCGTGCTTATAGCTTTTTTTCTTAATTCTTAATGGAAATCCTAGGAAATTTAGTCCATCCTCTGAAATCAATACTGGTGACAGAGAAGCTCCCTGACTCAGTGGGAGATCAAGATGATAAATTGCCTGCGCATCAGCTTGGCCTATCAGTGCCCCGCACACAGATTGGCGAGGAAAAAAGACACACACAAAAAAGGCTTCATCCGTCACGTGTCAGGGAGAAGCCAATGGCTGACACGTTGCTGCAAGAAGCGATGCTGCAGTTTGTTGAACAGGGGAGAAGTGGAGCACACAGCAGTCATGTGCTGAGCTACAGAATCCTGGCAGCGAGCGAGCAGCGTCCTCCGTGCACAGCGCCTGCTCCTGTGATTACACTTGGAAGGAAGCCATTATCCTACCACAGGTTTCCATCTAAATGCCAGGGAATCAAAAGCCTAATACATGGCAGTGTTCTCTCTTTATTATATTTTTTTATATATTTTTTTTTTTTTCAGTGGGATGTTGATTATTTCAATTCTTTCATCTGATTCGGAATTCGCAGCCTAAAGCCTGACAATTAACATACTGATCACTTCACGGCGCTGCCTCCGATGTACCTAAGTGCAATTATAAATGTATTCCCAGGTTAATGGATGCTAATTTTTCTAAGTCATGTAATTTCACAAGACATTTCTGTATGGCAATTACACAGCATTAATTCAATACATTAATATTCTGGTTTCAAGCAAAGATTGATTGTTTGGCCGCGTACACGTTTAGACATAATTGCTGTTTTGCAGGGACGTTTAAAGAAACCTTAAGATGAAAAGTAATAACATGGTAATAACGTGTCTCGTAATTGTGCTTATATTTATAGTACTAAGGGTGTAGTTACATCTGCACTGGAGCCTCCATAGCAGATTCCGCATCCTGCTGCGCCATTGTGAGTGGTGTAAGGTTGAGCGATCGGAAAAGATCAGATTCCGATCGGCGATCGGGCAAATGTCGGGATCGGCTGGAAATCGAATTTTGAAATCTCAAGATCGGCTCAACCCTAAAAGTGACTTTTCCCATAGAGAAGCATTGACTAGGGTTGAACGATTGGGTTCGGAAAAGATCGGATTCCGATCGTGATCGAGCAAATTTCACAATCGCGTCGGGATCAATTGGAAAATGATCGGAAATTGGATTTTAAAAATCAAACCTGAAATCTCATGATCGGCTCAACCCTAGTGCAGTGGAATCTTTGACACAATGCAGTTGGTGTCCATCTTTGATGGATCTGGTACTTTAGAGATGAGCAAACTGGTTCCTAATAAACCGGGTTCATTAAGAATGTTTCAAAAATCTTAGGTTCAGCAAAAACACGATTTTGGGGGTTCGTCACCCATGAGACAACGAAGTGGCTTCTTACATAAGAAAAAAATAATAAACAATTAGAGCAACCTTCCCTCCTCTCTCATGGACTCATGTCTGGTGCTCCATTGTGGGCATCTTCAGTCCTCTTTCAGCCTCTTGAGTGATGTCATTGGCCCAATATCTTGACACTTTTATCAAAAGGGTTATGATGTTGTTGTCTTATGTAATCTCTGAGGTCCAATCATTGCCCTAAGAAGCCCCAGAACCTCTGACATCACCAGGAGGCAGAAAAGGGCCTAAGAGGAATGCAATGGAGTACTAGACACAACAACCGAGCCCAGGAGACGCGAGGGAAGGAGGGAATGACTGTTTCAGAGATGAGCAAGTAGTATTTGATCAAGTACCTACTTCTATTTGCAGTAAAGATTCGATTCAGAACCAGTATTGATTGGACGAATGATATACAGTGTATAGCATTCGGCCAATCAACGCTGTTTCTGCAGCAGGTTCTTCTTTGTTAGTCAGGAGAGCTGGCAGCTTTCGGTTATGCGGGAGCTGACTTTTTCTAATAGGAATGCATTGACCAGCATTGATTGGCTGAATGCTATACAGTGTACAGCATTCGGCCAATCAACACTGGTTCTGCTGGAGGCTCGTCTGTGAGGAGGCGGAGTCACAGCAGTCTCTATTGTGGTCCGATCTTAGACTCTGCCTTGTCACAGACAAGCCTCCGGCAGAACCGGCGTTGATTGGCCGAATGCTGTACACTGTATAGCATTCAGGAAATCATCGCTGGTTCTGCAGGAGGGATGCTGCAATACTATCCTGTGGGTCTATAATTTTCCCCGCGCTGTGTCCTACTCCTTCCACTTTGCTTGTAGCGCTGGTTCACATTAGCGCTCGCCTCCCGTCCGGAAGGAGTCTGCAGGAGGACCCCCCGAATGGAATATCAGCGCAACTACAAGCAGTACACTATAATAGGGTCCATGTGCTTGCCATGCACTGCCCGCACAAATCATTTGTGCAGGCAGTGCGCTGCAAGCACACAGACCCAGTTATAGTCGATGGGGTCCGTGCGCTTTAATTGCACAGCGCTCCTCCTTAACACTCCTCAGCTGCACAGCGCTCCTGCTAAACACTCTCCTCCTGCTACTTGTGGACTTGGTGACTCTTCTTTAGTCGAATAGTGGTTTCTCCTCAAACGAGCATTTTTTCCCATAGACTATAATGAGATTTGATATTCAATCGAGTAGTCGAATATTGAGGCTCTACTCGAAACGAATATGGAATCTTGAATATTTTACTACTCACTCATCTCTACTGTTTATTATTTCTGCACTTCCCCGGACCTCACTGATTCTAACCTTGGGTCTGACAAGACCCCATGGTACAACAAACAGCACTACCAATTTGGACCCGAAAAAAGTTCCTTCTGAAATTAAATTGGTGGGTAAATGCCATGAATATTCAAAAAATGAATATCGTGGGGTTCGTCTATCTATACATAAGTAATTTTCATCATTCTTCTCCAACATAGAAATAACTTCAAGATGTGATTGCAACTGAGAAATTTGCTCACTGAACACTAAGGAGTTGATTCATTATGGCTTGTGCACCAGAAAACTGACATACAAGCTACAAAAGTTGTCAGAATGCTTGTGCGAAAGTTGTGATTTTTTAAATTTTCAGGTTAAATTAGATTTATGGGAGTTTTCTTACCTAAATGATGTAAAAAAAAATCTACACAAGTGAAGAGCTGGTGTATTTCTGTACTGGCACCTAGACTCAGAAGATGTAACTCATTTATGATGAGGCGTGTACCTTGCCATAAATTAGGCGCACACTCCATCAGGGCAGGGACAGTCTTGATAAATCAGCCCCTATTTCTCTTGACGCCTCCATACATCCATGTTGAGCTTGGCCAGGCAAGCATGTGTTCTAAATGGGGAGTGGGGAGTGAAGCCCCTCTGGCAGCAACTCATCTCCCCAGGGAACAAAAACATCGGACATGTTGATACTCAACAGTATCATTATTTTTGCCTAAACATCTGCTATCGGGAGAAAGTTGGGAAATCCATAAAGATATTAGATGTGCGTAGCCACCTGTTCGCAAATACGGTGAACATCACAGATCTACATGCTAGAGAGGCTTTAGTTCTTCAGCACAATAGTCAGAATTATTTTTTAAGAAACCTGGTCTTCTAAGCAGTCAGACTGTAAACCGTTTGTGGTTTAGAATGACATTTATGATGCCTAACTTTACCGTGCAGCGTACACGTTCTCATTCAATTTTACTCAAGTGGAGCTTCAAAAACCTATTTTCTCAGACCCTTCAGCTGAATAAAGTCGGTTGTGTCTAGTAATATTGCTCGGCTATCTAGAGGTCAGTAGAAATAGTTGAACTTTGTAGAATAACAATTCCATTATTGGACACCCTATAATTAAAATCCCTACAAAATCGTCATCTACTATGGATGGAGGCCTCTCCAATAGTAGTAGACGTCGGAGAAGAATTGGATTGAGCAGTTGGATTCTAACATACTGAATCCTCTTCTTCTCGAGAGTTCTTCTCGGGAGATAATCCACCACAAGTGGTATCTGGCAGCAGCTTCCTCCCCTCCCCATAGTGACAACATAGACACCCTTAACTGAAGCCGAAGATGTATTTGTACAGGAGGATCAGGTAGAATGGCGGCCAGCCAAAGACTCATTCACTTGGCAGCTATTTTGTATGGAACCACTTTGACCTCCCAACCCCCATATGGCATTTTGTTTGTTGCAGAATAAACCCATCACAAAATAGAAGTTCAGAACAACCAAATAAACCAATATATTCCATTTTAGATTCTTTTTCCAGGGAAGGGGAACGTGCACTTGTAGATTTCACAATTGCAACCTGTTTAGTAATATTTTCGGCCTTGTCTCTCCACTATGAGTTGATACTCTATGAGAAGCCACGTCACCGTCTATTCATCCATCTTTTATTTCATCAGGATATTAATTATATTTATTTCAGTAACTCCTAAAGATGTGAAGAGGAATGAAAAATCATTAGACTGAATAGACTCTCGTAGAGGAGAGGCCACGTGCTCTCAATAGCTGCATGTACAATGATACATTGTATCATCTTTCATACTGTCATTCGTGTGTAGCAGTAATTATTCTAAAATGAATATTTTATACAATGACATCAGGCTGGAAAGACATTAGTCCTATGTGATGGCTTCAATGTGACATCTTCCATTCTTCTCACCTTAATTTATAGTGTTTAAAGGAGTATTCCTGAAATGTAATGTTAACCCACTATCCACTGGATTGATCTGGGTCTTACCACTGATCATGAGAATGGTGGTCCCCTGTATGTCCATATAAATGGAGCAGTTGCTCTTCCATGCAAGATCATGGCTGCTCCATTCACTCTTATGGGACTTCCAAATTCAGTGCCCCACTATCCCTAAAATGAGCAGCAGTGCGAATACTCAACCTGTCGCTCCATTCAGAAGGGGAATAAAACCCTCATTCTCAGATCTACGAGTTTCGACCCCACCAGCTACTCTCCACTAACATAGTAATCAGGACTCTGGGGTGTATATTAGTAACTGAGATTATACAGTGCAGGGAATATACTGGTGCGCCTTATTACTCTCCTGATACTGTAAAGACCTCATGTTTTGGGTGGCAAATATGAGAATAAGCCAATTAAATAACAATAAGCCTAATTCTTATGTCAATCAGAGGCCATGCAAAGAGTCAAGCTTCATCTTTGGATTTCTGCTGTATAAAACACATGTTGGAAAATATTCCATTGTGTAAGTATATATATAATTTTTTTTTGATGACCATTTTGGAAATTTTGCTAGATGGGGCCAACAAAAGTCTCAACATTTTATATCAAAGTGTTGTTGAATGGAGTTTTAATGAATGGAATTTTATTTGCTGAAACAGCGACTCTCTTGTTCATGGCCCATTTCTGGCATTGCATCTTGTCTCCATGTATGTGCACACACAATGGAGAAGTTTCTTGGTTAAAGCTACCCCTTGGCTGATGATTCAGGAGAACAATGGCCTTTTAACCAATGAACGTTTCTTTCACTAGTAATGGAGGCAGTTATTGGTTACCAAAAAGGGTCGGAGAGTGAGTGGAGAGGACAATTCTCTGTACCTACCACTTCTAGGACTTCTCCTCCCTCTTGTGTACCAACTAGGTTTGAGAGATCGGGATGGGAAAAGATTGGATTCCGATCGGCGATCGAGTAAATTTCACAATATCGATCGGAATTCCGATCCCGATCTCGAGGTCAGAGGTTATCTCAAGATCGGCTCAACTCTATTCATGTATATATCATGGATAGGGTTGAGCGATGGGGAAAGATCAGATCCCGATTGGCGATCCAGCAAATTTCATGATCGCGATTGGGATCGGCTGGAAAATGATCGGAAACGGATTTTATAAATCGATCCTGAAATCTCAAGATCGGCTCAACCCTAGTACCAATGAAGACCAGGGAAGAAGAAAGGACTCCCCGGACCCAGTACCTATTAGAATAATAGTGTGTGACACAGGGGACACTATAGTGTTCTGTACCTAGGGGGCATAATAATGCATGGAGCATACGTGCAATATACTGTGAGGGAATTATACTGTTTTGGGTCATGGGCAGTTTTTGTATACGAGGGCACTTCGTGGACACTATAATGTCCACTACCTGCCATAGGTACCCTGCAGCAAGTTATCCAATCTGTGATACCCCCACCCCAATTTTCTCCCTACAATGCATGTCAGGGCCCCCACATCACCCAGTCTCCATACTAGTGAAGGTAGCTGAACTGTGATATTAGGTGCAGCCTAAGAGTGGGGCTATTTGTGCCCATAAAACAGACCCTTCTGTCCTTATCAGGAGCAAGTCCTTTTATTTCACATGCTACAATCCTCTTTTGATTCCTGCTCGCCCATGACAGCCATCAATGACATTTACATGAACATCCATCTCTTTGATTCCTGTCAACAACCACAAGGGCGAAGACATGGAAGTAACGGCAAACATGTGCCCACATATCCAAATAATCTCCTCTTCTATTATTGTCACGTAACATCGGATGCGATGAGGCATTTACATAGAACACAATGTTATGGAAATTATCAGCGCAACCTACAAATACAAAGTTACTTACGAGATGCAAGCGATTGCCTGCTTTAACCGCTTGCTGTATTCATCCTACGAGCACTAAATTATGAGTTTCTATCTTATCTCTATTGCTGTTTTTTCTCCGGCAAAGAGTTTATTCTGACTTAAATGCATTGAGTTGTTCAAAATAAATTGAGAAAATCACCAACTTGTAGGTGGAGCGCTTAACGCCGAAGGTTGGTGGAACGCGATAACTAATTTGACATGAATGAATTACAATGAAGGCGCCGGGTGTTGGAAGATAGGTTCCATTATCTTTTGATGCGCTATGTTTTTTTCAAAATAACCCAGTGACAGATTATTAATATTCATTCTTCAAAGTACAAATCGACTTACAGAACAAATTAGCAATAACTTTGATTTCTGCGGTTTCATAGACTTATAGACTAGCTAATAGGCAGCGCTTGTCAAGTTACATCCAGCCATGCAGAACATCTGCTGAACGCTGCAGAAAAACAATTTGAGGAATTAGTTCGTATTCTTCCCCGCGCTAGCCATTCAATTCTCTTGGTCACAGTCTTTCTAAGCCTCTGAAAACAGATTTATCCATAGGATATGTGCCGCAAAGAGACACAATGCTTGCCAATCAACCCGCGCATGTGTGGCGCGAATTACGTGGACTCATGTTTATGCAAAAATGTAGATGGGAGTTTGTTAATCGGAATAAGAAGTAAGCCGGGCTTTATTGATGAGGAACGTCATTGAGATGGTTCTCCAGAAGTTTTACCCGATCTTTAGAGAAACTTATAGAAACTGGGTCTAGAATTATATGGAGATTGCAAGACAAAAATAGTTTCATGCAGATCGGATCTTTAGTTCCAATAAAATATACTTAAATCTTACATTTTAGAGAACACGCACTTTATTTTAAGGGCTAGTTCATACGGGGCACGGGACCATGTATTTTGGTCCTGATTTTGATGTGGGAAACCGTGTTAAAATAGGACCAAAATGCACCTGCCGCAACAGTCGTGGCTTCCTGCTCCGGAGTAGTCCGGAAGATGCTGTCGCGAGGCGGACGCTGGAATCCTCCTGAAGAAAGGGCAGCTTGCTACTTTTTTCCAGTGAGCTGGAACATACTACTCACGGAAAAAAGGAAGCAAACGGTCTACATAGACCTCTATTGTGGGGGGGGGTGGATTCTGAGGTGGATTCGGTGTCATATTCCACCCCCAAGCACAACCTTTCGAAAAATAGCCCTCTATAGGGAACTTCCTTCCAAAAGTTTTCCTTTTTTCATCAAGACGAACATATTATCAGTGGCATAACTTGAGGGGGTGCAGAGGGTGAGTCGCACCGGGGCTCAGGAGACTTAGGGGGCCCATAAGCACTGGCATCAGTATTGAGATTGCAGCTTCCATCTGGCCCATAAGCCAAGGAGACCCACAGATTACCCGAACCACACTAAGGGTGACTGAACTCCTTAGCACCCATAAACATCACTATCAAGAATTCACTGTAGGGATGAGGTAGGGGGCCCCGGAAAAAATATTGCACCAGGACCCACAAGACTGCATATTAGCATATTTCATCCCCAGAATTCCTAGTAGATCATGTATGGTTTGTAATCTTGGCGAAACCTCCCAAGAATTGCCTTTTTGGGGTTTAGATGGCTTGGAACCTTGATTTGTTTCAGGTCAAACACGATTGGATAGAGCTGGAAGTGAAATTATTATACCATGGATGTAAAAAATGAAAAACCTTTATATTCACCTCTCTTGGGTCTCCTTGAACTCTTTCATGACCCAGGCTCACCGCTAAGTCCTGTGATTGGGCCTCAGTGGTGACATGAGAACAGTGAGCAATGTGACCGCTATGACCCAGTCACAGGCCTCAGCGATGACCATGGTTGCAGGAGTGTGACGCGAGGAGGCTCAAAAAACTGAGTATAAATGTTTTTTGGGATTTTTTTTTTAAACCTTCCCTTCACCCCAGAGTATTGTAATTTACCACAAGGTATGTCGCCACCACCATTTTGTTCATCTGAGATTAATCTCAAATTGTTTGGTTTAGTTACATTTTTGGAATATTCTGGTCAAACCCAATTGGCTCATCTCAATCTGTAAGACGCTACACATCACAAGGTGGCCGGCAAAGACAATGTCTTCTTAATGCAATAAAGTATCCCAATAACATACATCATTGATCGGTGCTGTCACTCTGAGCAGTTTGGTGTTTTAATTTATCCAAATCTGTTAAGCCATTCCAAAGCTATAAGCCCTGTTAGTATTTATGTAAATTAGGGTATACTAGACAAGTGGGCGGTAACACTGTGGTTTCTATTCTATGTAGTGTTATTGCCCCATTGGCTCATATACCTTCATTTGCATCAAAACTAGAAGGGCTTATACCTTTGGAATGGCTGAATAGATTTAGATGAACGAAACACCAAAATGCTCATGGTGACAGCGTCAATTGGATGATCTACGTCATTAGGCTTTACAGACTTGGTGAACGGGTCCTTTTTAATCAGATTATGTAATTGCTCCAATGATACAAAGGCAATAATAGCAGAGTACATTAACATTAATGAGAAGACTGAATGACACAATGTATACAGATTACGTTCAATGTGCCTAAATATACTGTAGGATGGTCATGTAGGTTACGCAAGATGTTGGGTGACAGTCTTTTATCTGTAAATGTACATGTAATTGGGTTTTACCTCTTTATTAATCACGCCGCATAAGAATGGATAATGATGGGTAATTATGTCGGGTTGGATTTAGCAGCCCATGTTAAAAGATTTAAAGAATAACATGTGCAAGTCGTTCCACGAGTCGCTATACGCCTGACAACAGAACAATTAGTTGCGTCATTCTTCTAGGATTTCTTCTTTCGGACCATTTAAAGTTATTTGTGAATTTTAGAACAATTACCACCTGGTTATGTGGATTTTAACTATTTCACAAAGCTAGGAATGGTATATAAGAAAGCAACATGGGAAGAAAAGTTCTACTACATCGACTTTAGAGCGGAGCTACGCATCTACTTTGTAAAACTTAAAGGGGGTTTCTAACCTTTAGAAATGATGGCATATTATATACTAGCATATGTTATCTGTTCCTGGTCATAAAGGGTCCAACTGGCAAGACCCACCAATGATCTTCAATTAATGGAAAAGGTATCCTAAGTAGAGATGAGCGAACAGTAAAATGTTCGAGGTTCGATATTCGCTTCGAGTAGCCCCTCAATATTCGGCTACTCGAATCGAATATCGAACCCTATTATACTCTATGGGGGAAATGCTCGTTTCAGGGGTAGGCAACGTTCGATCAAATTATATTTACCAAGTCTATGAGTGAGGGTCTGGCTGGATCCTCCGAGAAGTCTTCTCCTTACAGCGTCCTCGCGGCATTTTCGGGCTCTGAATTCACTCTGCCAGGCATCGGGCCTGGGCAGAGCCGACTGCGCATGCCCACACTACAAGCAGACATGCGCAGTCAGCTCTGCCCAGGTCCGATCCCTGGAAGAGTGAATGAAGAGCCAGAAGACGCTGCGGGGAAGCTGCAAGGAGAAGACTTCTAAAGGTAGGAGAAGAACCAGCATTGATTGGCCGACTGTATAGCATTCGGCCAATCAATGCTGGTTCTGCATTGAACTTTTACATTCGAATAGCGAGTGGTACTCGATCGAGTATGAGTATTTCGAATACTGTAGTATTCAATCGAATACCTACTCGATCGAGTACTACTCGCTCATCTCTAATCCTAAGAGATGCTATAAATGGCTAATAAATGTCATCCCACCTCTGACACCCACCCTGAACCTCTGTTCCATCTGGCACCCCGGCCCAAAAGAAATGGAGACATGGATACCTTTGTGCATAATTTTATGGGGGTCAACATCTGCCACCAGAAACAATAGGGGTTAGTGGACCTCCACTCTGGGGATAGGGTCTACATGTTGCTCAGTGAGTGGATCCGCCCACAGCTCTCCTAAGCTCAAAATGAGCAAGATTAACAAAACTACAGCTACAGATATAGCAAAGTTTAACAAAGGTATCACGTTGCAGCAAGTTATCCTGCTGCAGAAAATCAAGTTACGCTTTGATACGTCTGTAAACTGAACCTTTTCCCACAAATCTATATATCAATCTGCTCAGCTCCTCTCCTCTATACCCGTTGCCTGCAGATCAAACTGCATGTACAATGTGACGGGCTTCTTCTAAATAATGCAAAATTTGGTATCACTAGCTCCGTTGTTTTGCCAGGATCGATAAACGGCTCAAATCCTTAAAAACATGTCATAAAGGCAACACAAAAACATACAAAAGAATAGAAATTCTATTATATACCGCATGGAATAAGCTCTTGGTAAGGAAAATCGTTCATTTCCGTAGAAAATGGATTTAAATGAATTCAAATTTTCTGAATTTTTTTTTAAAAACATCAGCGAGTCTTTCCCGCTTTAGTTATCTTTGGGATTTTGCAGTCCTTAAACTTTCTATTTGAGGAGGTCATGAAATAATTGAACTGACTGAAATGTCTCCACTTTAGTAATAAAAAATACATTAAACTGTAATCCTTACTTGGATTTTTTCCTAGATTTTTTAAAAGCGATGACTTTGGTTCCCATAGGTGAATTCTGTTTCTCTATATCTACATCAAACAGTCTTGAGGATCCTGGAGCCTCTAGAAATTACATGATTACTTGTTGACCTATAGGATTAGCAGCTGCCATGCTGTCTTTTGTAGTTAGAGGAGCGCAAGTCTGGATGACAGTCAAATTCTCATTTAATTAATTTCGTCTTCGAGCCTCTGCTCGCACACTTAGCTCATACCGAGAACCTTCCCGACCACGTCTAGGATGTGGTGCACCAAGGGACCAAGTGTCCTCTCTTTCCTTCCTAGGCAATGTTCATAGAAGGAACAAGGATAAATTTAGTTTAGAAGCTGTACCAGGTGTCCTCAGAGCTTGCTTGAAATATGTACATATGCATGTCAAACCGGATGATGTACTTGAGCGTGCTAAGAGGAAAGGAGCATAAATCATTGTCAAAGGCTTCTCTTGCCCTTTTCTTGAAGGAAGGATTTTCTTAGAGGAAGATTTTCTTTTTGTGGTAAACAATTGAGCTATTTCTATATTAAATAATCTGAAACATCTTAAAGGAACCGTAAACTAAGAAAGTGCAGCCAAAAATGAAAGTAAGTCTGTCATTAGAATCCAGCATATCACTCCAGTCCTACAGATAGATAGGTTACTGTCACCAGAACCAGCATTTCACCCCAGCCCTGCAGATAGATAGGTTACTGTCACCAGAACCAACATATCACCCCAGCCCTGCAGATAGATAGGTTACTGTCACCAGAACCAGCATATCACCCCAGCCCTGCAGATAGATAGGTTACTGTCACCAGAACCAGCATATCACCCCAGCCCTGCAGATAGATAGGTTACTGTCACCAGAACCAGCATATCACCCCAGCCCTGCAGATAGATAGGTTACTGTCACCAGAACCAGCATATCACCCCAGCCCTGCAGATAGATAGGTTACTGTCACCAGAACCAGCATATCACCCCAGCCCTGCAGATAGATAGGTTATAGTGTCACCAGACCAGCATATCACCTCAGCCCTGCAGATAGATAGGTTACTGTCACCAGACCCAGCATATCACCTCAGCCCTGCAGATAGATAGGTTACTGTCACCAGAACCAGCATATCACCTCAGCCCTGCAGATAGATAGGTTACTGTCACCAGAACCAGCATATCACCCCAGCCCTGCAGATAGATAGGTTACTGTCACCAGACCCAGCATATCACCCCAGCCCTGCAGATAGATAGGTTACTGTCACCAGAGCCAGCATATCACCCCAGCCCTGCAGATAGATAGGTTACTGTTACCAGAACCAGCATATCACCCCAGCCCTGCAGATAGATAGGTTACTGTCACCAGACCCAGCATATCACCTCAGCCCTGCAGATAGATAGGTTACTGTCACCAGAACCAGCATATCACCCCAGTCCTACAGATAGATAGGTTACTGTCACCAGAACCAGCATATCACCCCAGCCCTGCAGATAGATAGGTTACTGTCACCAGACCCAGCATATCACCTCAGCCCTGCAGATAGATAGGTTACTGTCACCAGAACCAGCATATCACCCCAGCCCTGCAGATAGATAGGTTACTGTCACCAGACCCAGCATATCACCCCAGCCCTGCAGATAGATAGGTTACTGTCACCAGAGCCAGCATATCACCCCAGCCCTGCAGATAGATAGGTTACTGTCACCAGAACCAGCATATCACCCCAGCCCTGCAGATAGATAGGTTACTGTCACCAGAACCAGCATATCACCCCAGCCCTGCAGATAGATAGGTTACTGTCACCAGAGCCAGCATATCACCCCAGCCCTGCAGATAGATAGGTTACTGTCACCAGACCCAGCATATCACCCCAGCCCTGCAGATAGATAGGTTACTGTCACCAGAGCCAGCATATCACCCCAGCCCTGCAGATAGATAGGTTACTGTCACCAGAACCAGCATATCACTCCAGCCCTGCAGATAGATAGGTTACTGTCACCAGAGCCAGCATATCACCCCAGCCCTGCAGATAGATAGGTTACTGTCACCAGACCCAGCATATCACCCCAGCCCTGCAGATAGATAGGTTACTGTCACCAGAACCAGCATATCACCCCAGCCCTGCAGATAGATAGGTTAGTGTCACCAGTCTTTAGCAAACTTTAATTCACATAGTTACATAGTAGATGAAGTTGGATGAAGACATCAGTCCATCAAGACCGACCTACAACCCTACAATGCCCTACAGCGTTGATCCAGAGGAAGGTAAAACTCCCCATGAGGCTCTTGCCAATTGCCCCATTTCAGGGGGAAAAAACCCCTTCCCGATTCCAACTAGACACTTTGCGAATATCATCTCTTTCACAGCCTTTTCAATAAATGTTGTTCTTTTCCTCTGAGTTAGCAGAAAGTTCAGGTAAACTTTTCCACGTATTGCTCACCCCGTATCACTTCTAGATGTGTTTCCTGATAATTCTGCAGAGTTACGTGATTCACTTTTATGTAAATGAATGACAGATTGTAATAAAACTGAAGTCAGATACATCACAATGTGAATCCAAACTATTATCTTGTATTGTATTATCCACCTCCAAAGATTATTGACTGCAATGTGCGGTATCTGATGAGAACAATACACCGCACGAATGCCCCCTCCCCAGTGAACTTTAAATAGTTTGATTGATGGCTATCGGCGTGAATTCCTGAAGCAGCAATCACAAGCGGTCTGCAGGTGCACATAATTCTGTCAAATGTCTTCTACCATTTCATTTCCCCAGTGATTGAGGACATGTACGGCATATTTATTAATATTCTGCTTCCAGTAAGTGGTATACATGTATAAGTATTACCCACTAATCTACAGAACATATCTTATTACATTGTATGGTTGGACCTTTAAGTTGCTCTTTTGCAAATGTATTATCATGGAAGGTTCCTGAATAAGAATGCCACAAACAAGTTTGGCTTCTCATTTCTATAAGCATTGCTCCATTCCAAGAACAAATGTTTTTGTTTTGTATTTTTTTCGATCCGACCTCCCAAGTTAAAGATTTTTCTAGCACAATTAAATTTTTTAGCAATGATATACAATATCCAAAAACAATCACCTTCTGCTGCCATTTCATCCCATACTGGGTCCCACTGGTCCCTACTTCATGGTCCCATCTTGGTTCACAGGAAAGGACAACTCAGCCAATCCTGGAGGTGTGTGATCACTGCAGCCAATGACCAAGGAATGAGTAGTCATTTCAAGAAATTTTCTGCTGTGTCCAGGAAATAAAGACCATTTGGAACCTGATAAATGGGGATTAATTTGATACTAAATTTATCCTGCCAAAAAACGGGGATTGATTTGCTACAAATTTTATCTTGCAGTTTACTGGGTCCCCATTGGTCCCAATTTCTTGTTTCCAAATTTCCATCTTGACACCCAGGAGATGCCTACTCAGTCAATCCTACATGAGGCGAGTCACCACTGCGGCCAATAAAGGCAAAGTGATAATTTCAAGGAATTTTCCGCTGTGTCCAGACAGGACCTGAAAGTAGAGACCATCCATGACCCAATAAGTGGGGACTGATGTGCTACAAATTTTATCCTGCTACTTACTGGATCCCTTCTGGTCTATATTTCCTGGTCCTATGTTGACACGCCGGTAATACCTACTCACCATGGGACTATTCACGTGACTATTTTATTTAAACAAGTTGTTAAAAAACAGGATTACTGATTTTGTCTTTTTTGATGGTTCCTTCGATTAACTCAAGCCTATGATGATGGATCCATGAAAATGGAAACCCCGTGGATGCAAAATGGTTGTGAAAAATGTCCTTCCTTCTGCTATTTTCCATCACTTTTGTTTGAGCCTTAGGTAAGGTCACAAGTGGCAGAACTTTTCAGTGGCGAATCTTGTAATTCCATGCAAATGTCACCTGTATTTTGCCGTGGATTTCTCTATGGACTCAGCATTGTTTTCAACCCTATACAATCACGGCAGGAAATCTGCAACATTTTTGCTAATAATTGAGAATTAAACAGGTTAAAAAATTTGCATTAACCTCATCTTTTTGTCTAGATTTTTCCGTTACTTGTAGATGACATATAGATGATACTTTTGCACTATACAGTAGGGTTGGCCCAATCTTGAGACTTTCGATCATAGTCGAGCTGATCCCGATTGCAAAATTTGCTCGGGATCCGATCTTTCCCAATCCCGATCGCTCAACCCTACTATACAGTCATTTGTTGGGGATATTTTTGTGTGGATTATGCAGAAACCACAGTAAATAATCTACAGCTAATACCCTAAGCTGGAAGGATACCAATCTTAGATCTCATGTCCGCATCCATGTGAAATCCATGTTATTCATGGACAGCACGAAACCCTGCTCATTTGTGGGTGGCGTGCTGTCCATTGTTGGGGGTTCAATATGGGCGGAAATAGAAATGGCAACCTATAAAGTCTCCCGGAAGACGTTCCCCTTTAGCTCTCAATCAGCGCGGTTAGAGATGAATAAGCGCAGCACAGACGGTGCGCTACATCAAAATCCACAAGATTAATAACAAATTACACATCTCAACTAATATTGTATTTAAATGGAGTGATGGATCTGTGTAAATGTGGCGAAGCTGCTGACTGGATAATTGGAACGCGTCTCGTGATTAGTTAATGACTTCAGGTTGCTGACTGGTTCTTTGTTATCACCGCTCTGAAATATTACATTAAAAATGAATGACAAGACAAATCAATTCATTTACCTTGGAAAGATGCAAGTTCTAGGATGTCTGTGGATTCAGGAATCCAGAGTGAAATAAATGAAGGCAACGTTCACCTTCCTCTTATATTTTTGAATGTTTTTTATTTGTAGGGGCCTCATCTAAGCGAAATGGATAAGTGATGGGAAAATGCAAGAACATACTATATCAAGATAAGAACTTTCTGAAGTTGTCTGGACTTGCTACGGGCCGAAGAGCCATATAATGAAAACCAAAGACCAGAGCATAGAGTGCAAATCCAAAGAAACCAACATAACGTGCATTGCATACACCTTGGACAATCACACCAAAGGTCCAACTTTTTGGTGGCTTTGTAACCTAGTCATCATGACACAGTGCCGGTCGGGACTCTTTCCTTGGATTTATGTTGAGTCTGTGAATGATTCGTCCGACCCACGGACTAGCTGGAATCTGTTTCTTTATGTAAAATGAAAACCATCTATCTCATATTGTGTAGGTTCCCCTTGAGTTGCCAAAATAGATCTGACCTGTTGAGACAGTATATCACTATATTCCACTGGATACGTTACAGGTTCCAAAAGGAGCCAAAATGACACAAACAGATTAAAGATACACTTATCCAGGATATTGTTTTTTCTTCCAAACCTGAGTGCTGCCTTTTTTCTACTATATATATATATATATATATATATATATATATATATATATATATATTAGATAGATAGATAGATAGATAGAAGATAGATATATAGGAGATAGATAGATAGATAGATAGATAGATAGATAGGAGATAGATAGATAGATAGATAGATAGATCGGAGATAGATGATAGATAGATAGATAGATAGATAGATAGATAGATAGATAGATAGATGATAGATAGATAGGAGATAGATAGATAGATAGATAGATAGATAGATAGATAGATAGAAGATAGATATATAGGAGATAGATAGATAGATAGATAGATAGATAGATAGGAGATAGATAGATAGGAGATAGATAGATAGATAGATAGATAGATAGATAGATAGGAGATAGATAGATAGATAGATAGATAGATAGATAGATAGGAGATAGATAGATAGGAGATAGATAGGAGATAGATAGATAGATAGATAGATAGATAGATAGATAGATAGGAGATAGATAGATAGATAGATAGATAGATAGATAGATAGGAGATAGATAGATAGATAGATAGATAGATAGGAGATAGATAGATAGATAGATAGATAGATAGATAGATAGATAGATACTGTAACTGACATGAAGGTACATAAATAAATCAGATTAAAACATAAAAACACAATACGGAAATGAAAAATCTGACATGTTCTTAAATTTTCCTGCCATGTTTCTGTCATTCTAGAGCAATGAATAGATAAAGACGTGCAGGGCAGATTGATATCAGATAAGGGAATACAACAGAGAATGTGCCCGCGTTCCAGTGTTAAAATGAGATTCTTACAAGCTTTGCTATGGAGTCAGTTGTTGCTTGAGGCTGGCGACTGATGATTCTACAACGCGTTCATTACAAGACTCCACTCTGAGATATAAAAGCAACAAGACGTCTTCTCCCGAGCACAAGGATTCCGCACTTATAGCGCCGATACTTTATCTCATATATCATTTATTAAGCCTGTTTATGTAGATATTATTCTGCTGTAAAAGCCGGGACATCATTTGAGATTGTCGCAGCGGATTTGGAGCTGTAATGAATTTGAGAATGTAGTTATACTAAAGTATTGTCCTTATAAGACGCACAAGAACGCTTCAGTACTTCATGTTTTATTGAGTGCAGGGAAGATATTTTATACAATTACAGTAAACACTTGTAATATTGCTTAATAGAAAGGAGCTACCTTGGTTTTTAAAAGAGAGGTTGATAGGATTGTCTGGGGAAACAGCGCCACACTTGTGTGCAGGTTGTGTATAGAATTACAGCTCTAAATCATTTAAGGAAATTTGGCTAATCTTTAATTCTAGAGACAGCGCAACCCATGGCTACCTTTCTAGTGCTACATAACTTGCTTATGACTTTTGATGTCATACATCCCAGGTTAATGTCCATTTGCCACTGTATGTGAGTAAGGAAGGGATTAGTTCTGCAAATGGTGGAATCCAGGGCAGATCCTGGGAGTGAGAGGAGGCAGGAGGCATCTGGGCCTGTCCTGAGATAGTGAGAGTCTGGTGAGATGGTGAGACTGTACTGTGTTATTTTGTTTGTTTGTGTGGTTGGTAGTAAGCCACATATATAGTTAGCTTCATTCTGTTTATGTTAGCGCTCGGACGAGCAGGGTTTTGTTTCACATTCTTTTGCCTGAGGTTTCGGGTGTATTTTACTTATTTTGTACCTGATGTGAAGGATTATTTATTTTGTTGTTTTTTGCACCAGATCTTGTGTCCCTGCTCTGACTGTTTGGGTCCACACCACTGCTGCGTCTGAGCTACCTTCCCCACAATATATATAATATATAATGGATACATATATATACATACATTCTTCTAAAATGTGAAAATAATCTGAATATGACACACTGTATGGCAATTGCTAACTTGCACTGGATACTGTCAAGGCTTGCAGCGATGAGACTGCCCCGCATGGCGGTTTATTAGCTAATTACCCATGGAAATGAACATACAGTGGGTGGAGAACTAGAGCAGCAGCTTTTGAAGCCTGCTGGTATTAGAACTAAAAGTGCCAGCATGCCTGCCAGCAATAAATGAGAAACAGATTAAAGCAAGGTTAGATTATGAGCAGCCAGACTAAGCGCCCAGTATGATTTATTAGCAAAGCTACGCTACAGCTCAGCCATTAGAAAACAGCCTTTGAATATCTCTGACACAATCTGGTAAGATCGCTTGTAGTTCATCTGCAGATTCTCTGGTCTTTGCATCATTTTGTCATGTAATTCAGATATAACAGACCATGGCCTCAATGGAGGTCCCTGCACATTACAGTCTCATTTATTCCTATGGCACCGGTGAAGCTGAAGGTTCAGTATGTTCATTGGGAACACTTTCTGATGTACGGCACATGCTGGTGACGTACATGTGCTATAATAACACTGTGATACCATCAAAAAAGTATATTGTGCATAAAAAACTATCTTGTATGTAGCACGAAGACTCATCTTTCTGTCCAATGGTTACACCAATGTCACTCCCACCCACAAGCTCTCCGTGATCCTACACCGCCCCATAAAACATCTCCTACCTCATCATTGCCCACCACATTACCCATGCTCTACACAAACCAAACCTCATATTTTGGTCTCCAAGACTTCTCAATACCATCCATTTTCCATACGCCATTTTAGGTTGACTGCATACACGTATACCACCTAGTGATTGTCTCATACATCTTTGTGTCCTATTTTGATTGCAATGGTCTAGAATGGGCTAGACCACTGTTCCCAAATGGACCCCAAGAACGGAAATGCCAACACTAGTGGGAACCTAATATAAGAGATGGATTCACCATTGCACTGAGCCGAGTAAGAGATGTCTAGACCACTGTAGTGAGCAACGTAAGAGATGTCTAGACTATGGTTGAGCCGACCTTGACTTTTCAGGATCGATTTTGAAATCCGATTTCCAATCATTTTTCATTCGAACACGATTTTGATCCCAATTCCGATCCCAATGCAAGTCAATGGGATTTTTTTGCTAATCGGAAATCGGATTTTAAAATCAATCCTATTCACTATACAGCATGGAATCTAACAATTGAACACTTTAATTGTTAGAATCCACAGTGTAGTGATTTTTTTTAATCACTAAGTAGCTACTTAGTCCCCTCTGGCGTCCACTTACCTGCAGAGATGGCTGGTCCGGTGCTCAGTGTTCTCGTTCTTCTTCGCCTCGCTGCCCCCGCCTCCCAGGTTAGGAGAATGTGGGCGGGTACTGGGAGGGGAGACGTTACGTCTCCCCACCCTGTACCCGCCCACACTCTCCTAAGCCACAAGCCCCGCCTTCTTCCTAGCTCTTTAACACTAATCTAGTAGGTGGGGGCAGCGAGGCGAAGAAGAACGAGAACACCGGCATCAAACCAGCCATCTCTGCAGATAAGTAGCTACTAGAGATGTTAGCTAGTCTCCCATTAGAATGAATGGACGCAGCCGGCGCAGGGGGTTAACACTGTGTGCCAGCTGCTTCCATTCATTCCTATTGAACTGCAGCGGAGCCTTCACACTGAGTATACACTCCGCTCAGAATGAGCGGAGAGTGTATACTCAGTGTGAAGGCTAATATTGTTAGCTTTTCCCAAAATGCTTGGCCAGTAGCAAAGCATTGTGGGAAATAATCACCGATCTCGATCCCACCTAAGAAGATCGTGTTCGGAATTCCGATCGCGATCGTGAAATTTTCTCGATCGCCAATCGGAATCCGATCTTTTCCTAGTCTAGACCACTGTACTAACCAAAGTAAAAGATTTCTAGACCACTTTATTGAGCAACGTAAGAGATGGATAGGTCATATCTAAACCATTGTACCAAGCTAAGTGTGAGATATCTCGACCATAGCACCAAGCACGCACTTCTTACATTTTGTGTCCTCTAGTTTCTTTATATTGTATAGACTCATGAACAGGGTCCTCACTCCTATTATTTATTACTTTTGGTTTTTTTACTCCTTAACACCTGATTTATACAGTTCTGCAGGATATGTTGAACCCCCACCCTGTACATATATACACATATATAGCACTCCTTTGCCATTATACAATACATTGGAGTTTCTTAGAATTTAAGGCTCATTTACACTATTACAAATCTCACCTTTAAGCTTACAGGATATAGAAAATAGATGAGTTCACATTAGTACATCACAGGATAGACCGCTCCTGTATTCGAGAGATGCCGAGTTTACTGTTAACGAAAGGCATTCCTCCCTGTATCTGCTCTCCTTCCACCCCCACCCCAGTGTATTTTACCTCTTCTATCTGATTGAACTGAAGTGGCCATCCTAGCAATATTTATCAGCTGAACTCATTGGTGAGTATTCCAATCCCCGACAATGCCAGGTTGCTATGGAAACTCGGTACTCAAGAAGCGCTAACCCATCTGGCTGTTTAGACAACTATCGTGAGCCGGCACCGAACTATATGCCAGAATGATATGGGAATAGGGACAGGTTTCCCATGTGGCACCTCGATCTGAAAAGAAAGGAAGAGAGTTGGAAAACAGGCAGTTCTACGCTTACCCTAATCCCTTATGCTCCAGGAGTTAAAAACAAAATAAAAACCAAACCTATTTTTTGTGACTGCCTCGTGTATTTAGAAGGTTAGAATTCCACTTGTAAACTAAGACCTTAATTACCTCTTACTGAAAAGAAGAAGACGGGAAGGGGTTAAACCATTCTCTCCAATGGTTTAACCCCTTCCTGTCTGAAATTCCTAGAAGACTGCTGGGAAAAAGAAGTTCTATGTTTCCAATAATTTTCGAATAATAGTTTTCCAAGACCTAAATTTCTGTTACAATGACTCAGAATGTGAAAAAGAAACAAAACAGAAGTCATTCTTATCTCGATGATCCCGCACAACATTGTCTTCTGGCCTTTACTTCCTGATCCCTCTCGAGACACAGAACAAACACACAGCCAACCCTTTTTGGCCAGTGATTGACTAACCTGCCACCAAATGAGGGGAAGATGAGAACCCAAGGACTATTATACCCCTTTATCACCCCACCTAACCATCCACCCACCCCACCCATACCCACATGTCCCAAACAAGAACAAAGAGACCCCAAGGACTACTGTACCTCCAAACCACCCACCCCACATACTCCGCCACCCCGTCCCCCACCACCAAACCCAACCCCAACCCCAACAAAGCCTTTTGACTAGGGTTGAGCGATTGGTATCGGGAAAGATCAGATCCTGATCAGTGAACGAGCAAATTTCACAATCGGGATCGGCTGGAAAATGGTCAAAAATCGCATTTAGAAATCTCAAGATCGGCTCAACCTTACTGTATATATAATATACAATTAATGTTGAGCAATCAGAATCGGGTAAGATCGGATCCCAATCGGCGATCGAGCAAATTTCACAATCGGGATCGGCTGGAAAATGATTGGAAATCGGATTTTAAAATCGATCCTGAAATCACAAAATCGGCTCAACCCCACTTTTGACTTGCCTTGACTAAACTTGGCTTTTCTTTGAGTGTCAAGAGGGACCAAGACGTCAGGGACAGTCGAAGCATTGGAATGGGAGTGACAGGAATTGGTGAGAAATTTTTTGTTTTATGTATTTTTTCCCAAAAATTTACCTTATAAAATCATCTATAAAATTGAGTCTATAGCTGTTTTTGAATGCCCAAGAACAAAGGTACACGTACTTGAAGATATATCTCTTGACCAACAACCAGCAAAAATTTCACGTCAACCCTCACGCCACTAAATTTCTTTGACAACAACAAGACTTGATCTGTAATGCAAACAAATGCGCATCAAAGCATAAATGTATCAAAGAAACACAATCGTATTACCCTCGTTGTCCTCGGGGACCATCTAATGAGAGAGACTTTCAAAGCAAACTGAAACTTAAACTGTAATAAATGGGAGTCATCATTGACATGCATAGTTATCAGGCTTTTAACAACTCCGAGCTTGCACTTTGTGAGTTATTTGAAACAATTTTAGATGCCAATCAATAAAACTGACTTTTAAGAGTAACAAGAATGTGAATTAAGAGGACACTTTCAGCTTCCGTATAAGTTAGTGTCAATAAATGAGTCAATTTTATACGCCCGTCCTCTCCTTTGAGGTGTGATAAAGTGTTTGATGAGGACAATAAGAAACTGGATGACAAGCTCGACACTAGTGGATACAATTACCCCCTTATGTGCTTCTGGTACCACTGCATCAGCACTCATCATTTTCTGTCTTTCCTTCTCGAATTTACTCATGTAGAAGTCTCCGAGCTACTTTTCAGCACAGCAGGCAGTAAGCCTTCCCTAATTACCACCATAGAGACCCAGATGCTTTTGTCAGCTTCTCAAGCAAAGGAGAAATAGATTACGTGAAGACAAACTAACCCAAGGATCTCAAATAGTCCATAAAATAGAGAAGAAATTGCTCTGATGTCTTTGCCATTATCTAAGCGGCATTGATAACTGTAATTGCAACTATAATGTTGTATTTAGGAAAAATTCTATCAAAATATTGACAAAACCGTACATTTGTTTAGACGTTTGGGCCGGGTTCACACATGAGTGAGCGGCAACACTTTGGAAAAAAATACTGTTTGACATATATTTCTTGTGAGATAGAAATAAGACTGGGTTTATGTCACATTTGGGCATTTCGTTTGTTTGATAGGTCCACGGACCGTATGTCGGAGACATATGCAACTGTATGTGTTTAGACTTGCATAATTCTGTGATTGACTCCCCAAAAAATGGATGTAGTTGTATTGGAAAACATAGTCAACATCAGAGTCGATGATATGCTGACATATACTATTATACTGGTCAATGTTAAGGGGTAAAAATCGCCTAAAAATTGTGTAAATGGGGATCATATTTTGTCTATCAACCCATTGACTCTGGAGGATTTTAATAATAAAAAAAAAATTCTGATCTTGTCTCCTGAAAAGGCTATAGATACTCTTTGGGGTGAATTTGTCAAGACCAGAGTATTTCACATTGGTTTTTGTGATTCCTACAATGGCAGTGGATTTGTCAAGACCTTGTTGAATTAGGAACGTCCTCCATTGGGCCATGCCACTCTAGCTGGCATACAGCAGAAAGATGAGAACAGAGTCTCTCCAAAAAACAGGTACAGTCGCCTGCGCGTTCCAATAATAATACTTTATTTGTTGCTCAAAGCACACAACGCATTTTGGGGATGGGGGACCCATTTTTCAAGTGTACATGAGGCTGGCTAGCTGGCATAGATTTATGTTGACGTTGATGCCACAAGAGTGACTTAAATTTGATTGTTTTTGGATATTGCCTCTACCCACACTCTGTCTCTGCCTTTTAGAAGAGTGGCAAGCAGTGGAGTAACCAAAATCTTATGGGCCCCAATGCAATCTTTTGTCCGGGGCCCCCTACAGCAAATTCTTAATAGTGATGGTTCCAGGTGCTATGGAGTTTAATCCACCTTAGTGTGGTTCGGGTAATCTGTGGGTCTCCTTTAATTATGGGCCAGATGGAAGCTGCAACCTCAATACTGACACCAGTGCTTATGAGCCCCTTAAGGCTCCTGGATCCCAATGTGACTGCATCCTCTGTACCCCCTTAAGTTACACCCTTGGTGGCAAGTCTGCCATTAAAATGCCATTTCCAATAATTTTAATGGGTTTACAAAAAGTTGCAAACTACCGGTTTACAACTTGTTTTGCTCCAAAATGCTCCTCACTGAATTTTTGTCGTCTTTTTATTGCTATTGCTAAAAAAAAGCAACAAAAACTGCACCAAAAAAAAATCATAAAAAATTCCATAGTGTGAAAAGACCAGTGTAGAGGAAATAATAAATT
The DNA here is from genome assembly GCF_031893055.1 of Leptodactylus fuscus. NCBI lineage: Eukaryota > Metazoa > Chordata > Amphibia > Anura > Leptodactylidae > Leptodactylus > Leptodactylus fuscus. The sequence goes on along the minus strand of NC_134267.1, from coordinate 6,154,660 downwards.
CCCCCAATGCTTGTCTCCAGCCTCACTAACATTCGCTAGAGTTATCTCTACATGTGAAATCTATGCTATATGAAGGCATTGAGCACACGACTGACTGCAGTCCCATGGGATTCTTCTCCTACCTTTAGTTGTCTTCTTCGCGCCGCTGTTCGGTAGAAATCCCGGTTTTCGTCTGTATGCAAATAAGTTTTCTCGCAGCACTGGGGGCAGACCCCAGCTTTCAATCAGCACTGGGGGTGTCCCCAATACTGCGAGAGAACTCTCCAGCGACACCTCCAGCCTCTTCACGTGGCTTCTTCCGGAGCTGAGTTCAAACTTCTAGGCCTTGGGCTGAGCCGACTGCACATGCCCACAGGCTACAAGAAAATGGCCACTTACACTGTAAGCGGCCATTTTTCTTGTGGCTGTGAGCATGCGCAGTCTGCTCTGCCATGGCCCGCAGCCTAGAAGTTTAAACCCAGCTCCTGAAGAAGACCCAGAGAGAGGCCACTCCTGAAGAAGATGGAGTCATCGCTGGAAAGTTCTCTCGCTGCATTGGGGACGCCCCCAGTGCTGCGAGAGAACTCATTTTCATACAGACTAAAACCAGGATTTATACCAAGAAGACATCTAAAGCTAGGAAAAGAATAGCCTTTCTCAAGTGTTAGTGAGAAAAATTTTGATTTCAGGGGTAAAATCCCTTTAATATTCATAAATATGTATGTGATAAGAAAGCTTCCCCATCAAATCCAATGATCTCGCTTGTTTAACACAACAGACATATATTGATTAGTTAAAATGAAAATGATATTTTTGGGGCAAAGTATTGAACACTGTTGTCTGTGAAAACCCTTTGAGAGCACAACCATTAGAAGAGCCATAAAAGTGAGTGACAGCCGGCACCGGGCTAAACAGCTACCTAGTGTAAACAGACAGACAGAACCGTTTAGAAATGTTTTTTTTTTCCTATTAAAACCTCAGTGTGTACTTTACTGCTGTTCGGTTCCCGAGCTCCTCCGTGTTTATTCTTCATGTTACAACCGTGTAAACAATTCTTTTTATATCTCTCGCAGGACGGAGCGAAGGTGGAAGATTCTCAGTATCCAGAAATTTGTATTTCATGATAATATAATCATGTTATTTAGAGATGAGTTAAAATGAATTGACAAATCATGTTCTTATTCAACTTGAGTGCCTGGTGGTCTACAGGGGGCTATCATTTTTGATTTTTTTTTAAAGTTCAGTTAAACTCTAGTTTTCACTTTGCATTGTATTTCCCTAAGAGCATCCAAAACTAAAAGCTTTGGAAAATTTCGTTCTTATTACCAGCACTATTTTGAGGATGTATCTATCATTTCGATGTCTGTTTATGTAAATATATTCTTCTTCCTCCATTCTAGATAACCAAAGAGCATAGGGTGATAATATGATAGGATAACCATCATAAATAGGACCATTGGGTCCACCATTGGCCACTAGAATGGAGGAACTCTGTCCATACCTACCAAACAGAGTTGTAAGGGGTGGTAAGTACAGCAACAGTTTGGAGGTCACTCACTGAGGGTCCAAAATCAATCAAATCATGGTGATGTAATGGCTGTGGATGCTGATGGCTATAGTACCCCTTTCGGGATATCCTTGGACCTTATAAGAGACTCTTATTTGGGAAATCTCTACAAGAATGTCACTGGGAATTTCTGCATGGCATAATATATGTAATACTTTAATGCCAAGTCATGTTATTACATGTATGAATTTATGTAACAATACAATATGTCACTGGCCAATGACCTGGCTGATATGATAATGGTGATCAAGTATCCATCTGAACCACCAATAACTACAGTTGTAGAAAAAAATTTAATTGACTAAGAATAATTATATTGCTTTCTTTTGTCTCTTCACAACTTATCAAGCCAGCACTATACACTGCATAGTGGATATATGTGGTATTGCAACTCAGCCCCATTCTCATTATTCAGGACTGAATAGCCATGTGACTATAAGGAAGCTGGGCTCATCCAAACTGGGTCACAAGTTCTTCAGCTGATTTTCGTGCTCCTGGGTGTTGGACTGTACCTATCCAGTGTTGATGGTCTACCCTAAGGATAGAGGATAAATATCATAGTCTGAAAAACCCATTAATGGGACTGAGTGTTATAATTGATGGCCTCTGCGTTGGGTAGGACATCAATATTAGATCGGTGGAGGTCTGACTATAAGCTGTAATCTCTTCATTGTTCCATTGATTCATACTTATCATACTGACTGTGCATATTAGTCCCATTCACTTATGCCCCAACAGCAGGATGGCCAAGAGTAAGATCCAGTTATCTCATTTTAATGGCCTATCCTAAGCCACCGATTGTAAAATCTGGATGGCACCTTTAAATTAATTTAAGTAGTAACAATGGGGGACGTATTATTTTTTTGCCCATGGCACATGAAACAGATGCAGAGATACAGATTTCCCCTTATGGAAGACCAGAAGGCTAAAGGCACTCCATACGTTACATGTGGTCTACACATGTGGAGCTGACTACTGTAACATCAAAAAATCCAAAAGAATATTGTACATACAACAGATAAGCATCCGTCATGTTGTCACTGCACCAGATGGTGCAATATGGTATGTTGTATCCTCAAATTAATTGTTTCACCCCTTAATGGAATGCATAGTGGTGATTAACAACAACCACAATTAATTATCATTATTATTATTATTATTATTATTATTATTATTATTATTATTAGTAGTAGTAGTAGTAGTAGTAGTAGTAGTAGTAGTAGTAGTAGTATTAGTATTATTATTTCTACTATTACATTATTATTATTATTATTATTATTATTATTATTATTATTATTATTATTATTATTATTATTATTATTTCTATTATTAATTTTTATTATTCATATTTATTATTATTACTATTCCTATTGTTTATTTTTATTATTCATAATTATTATTATTATTATTATTATTATTATTATTATTATTATTATTATTATTATTATTATTCCTCTTAGTAGTAAAATTATAAAAATCAAAATTATAAAATTACGACTTTTCTGATTTTTTTTTTAAAATTCAAATGAATAAGGAAATCTATAATAATAAAGTAACAATAAATGTGGGAAATGTTATGCTGCATTACAAAGATGATAAAAATAAATAGCGGCATGAAAGGCATCGCAGGCAGAATTCCTATTACTTTTTATTCTTTGTAATATAGCCTTTTATTTCCCGTCATTAACATAACAATAAATGTTTTTAGCAAAAATTATTCAGAGGACCTACCTTATATTTTCTTCTTCTTGCTATAAAGCAAAAAAAAAAAAAAAAAAAGCGATTTGGCTGCGTAAAATATACGGATGAATATAACCAATTAAATGTTGTGAAAGAATGCAAAGATGTGAGCAATTATTATTATTGCCGCTTGTGCAGTCGCTTTTTGGAGCGGTTTCATCGTTATGGCTACTGTACGAGGCTCCTGCATTTTTTTTTATTGAAATGCAGATATTTAATGAGATCAGAAATATTTACTGTACATTGTTATAGATGAATCGACTATTAAGAAACATTCACCAATAAGTTGAGCTTGTTGCATAGAAATGTATGCGCACGAAAAAAGTGAAATGCAAAATGAGGAATTGGAAAATGTATCAGCTGTGAATATTTACATAAGAAGGAGACGTAACGATAACCCTTTCATCCGAAAAGGAGGGAGATATACCTTCCAGTTATACATATTTACATACAGCTGGGATCGTATATACGTCATTGGAGCGAAGCATCAATAGGCAGATATATACAGTTAGGGCCAGAAATATTTGGACAGTGACACATTTTTGGCGAGTTGGGCTCTGCATGCCACCACATTGGTTTTGAAATGAAACCTCTACAACAGAATTCAAGTGCAGATTGTAACGTTTAATTTGAAGGGTTGAACACAAATATCTGATAGAAAATGTAGGAATTGTACACATTTCTTTACAAACACTCCACATTTTAGGAGCTCAAAAGTAATTGGACAAATAAACATAACCCAAACAAAATATATTTTTTTTCAACATTTTGTTGCGAATCCTTTGGAGGCAATCACTGCCTTAAGTCTGGAACCCATGGACATCACCAAACGCTGGGTTTCCTCCTTCTTAATGCTTTGCCAGGCCTTTACAGCCGCAGCGTTCAGGTCTTGCTTGTTTGTGGGTCTTTCTGCCTTAAGTCTGGATTTGAGCAAGTGAAATGCATGCTCAGTTGGGTTAAGATCTGGTGATTGACTTGGCCATTGCAGAATGTTCCACTTTTTTGCACTCATGAACTCCTGAGTAGCTTTGGCTGGATGCTTGTGGTCATTGTCAATCTGTACTATGAAGCGCCGTCCGATCAACTTGGCAGCATTTGGCTGAATCTGGGCTGAAAGTATATCCCGGTACACTTCAGAATTCATCCGGCTACTCTTGTCTGCTGTTATGGCATCAATAAACACAAGTGACCCAGTGCCGCCATTGAAAGCCATGCATGCCCATGCCATCACGTTGCCTCCACCATGTTTTACAGAGGATGTGGTGTGCCTTGGATCATGTGCCGTTCCCTTTCTTCTCCAAACTTTTTTCTTCCCATCATTCTGGTACAGGTTGATCTTTGTCTCATCTGTCCATAGAATACTTTTCCAGAACTGAGCTGGCTTCTTGAGGTGTTTTCAGCAAATTTAACTCTGGCCTGTCTATTTTTGGAATTGATGAATGGTTTGCATCTAGATGTGAACCCTTTGTATTTACTTTCATGGAGTCTTCTCTTTACTGTTGACTTAGAGACAGATACACCTACTTCACTGAGAGTGTTCTGGACTTCAGTTGATGTTGTGAACGGGTTCTTCTTGACCAAAGAAAGTATGCGGCGATCATCCACCACTGTTGTCATCCGTGGACGCCCAGGCCTTTTTGAGTTCCCAAGCTCACCAGTCAATTCCTTTTTTCTTAGAATGTACCCGACTGTTGATTTTGCTACTCCAAGCATGTCTGCTATCTCTCTGATGGATTTTTTCTTTTTTTTCAGCCTCAGGATGTTCTGCTTCACCTCAATTGAGAGTTCCTTTGAGCGCATGTTGTCTGGTCACAGCAGCAGCTTCCAAATGCAAAACCACACACCTGGAATCAACCCCAGACCTTTTATCTACTTCATTGATTACAGGATTACGAGGGAGACGCCTTCAGAGTTAATTGCAGCCCTTAGAGTCCATTGTCCAATTACTTTTGGTCCCTTGAAAAAGAGGAGGCTATGCATTACAGAGCTATGATTCCTAAACCCTTTCTCCGATTTGGATGTGGAAACTCTCATATTGCAGCTGGGAGTGTGCACTTTCAGCCCATATTATATATATATATATATATATATATATATATATATATATATATATATATATATATAATTGTATTTCTGAACATGTTTTAGTAAACAGCTAAAATAACAAAACTTGTGTCACTGTCCAAATATTTCTGGCCCTAACTGTAGATTCACAAAGGGAATAGAAGCGAAGACCCATTGCATTGGCTTCTTTGTTAAATCTGGGAACATCTGCTTGATTTGAATTATTAAGAGATCGACGAGTCTTATGAGATTCATCTTGTGAATTTTTGGCCGGTTTCATTCACTGTTGTCAACTAAATTGGCCCTCTGTTTGGACCGCAGCTGATGTCAGGCAGGAGACTCGAAGAGTCTAGAATGTGGTTAAGGCAGAATGCAGAGCGCTGCAAGGTAGCAGAGGAGAGGCGAGGGGACATAAGTATGAGTGTTTACTTTAACAATCCTCTCCTGGGCCTCCTATTATTATACTCTGGGGGGGTGAAGGGACCCCAGAGTATAATAATGTGCATAGGTGGCAAATCCCAAATATCTTAAATTCTACTGAAACTAAGATTTTTGGAAAATTTGTTAAGAATGTGATAACCTAATCATTGTCTATGTGTCTTATTAGGGCATGGGGATGGCCACATTGGGGAGTGGGTGTTCCTGATATAGTCCCTGGGATCTAAGATGTAGTACTGGCGGCCTAGAAAGTGATGCTAGAAAGTAAAACGAGCAAGAAGACCCTGTTATTTGGGTAGATGTATATGTACAGTATATATTACACAGATGGCTATTTATTTAGGTAGCAACATGAAACAGTGTAAAGGAATAGCGGCAACTTAAAAAATAAATGTCCAATAGCTCTTCTATTCTATTGAATATATAGTCTGTGAAAAGACAAACCTTTAATTCCCTTATATTTGCAATAACATAGGTTGAAACTAGGGTTGAGCCGATCTTGAGACTTCAGGATCGTTTTTAAAATCTGATTTTCGATCATTTTCCAGCCGATCCCGATCGTGAAATTTCCTTGATCGCCGATCGGGATCTGATCTTTCCCGATCCCAATCGCTCAACCCTAGTTACTTTATGTTTATGGAGTAGGGTTGAGCCGATCTTGAGATTTCAGGATTGTTTTTAAAATCTGATTTTCCTTCATTTTCCAGCCGATCCCCATCGCAATCGTGTAATTTGCTCAATCACCGATCGGGATCCGATGTTTCCCAATCCTGATCGCTCAACCCTAGTTGAAACCTATATAGACAACAAATATATTGTGTAGGGTGGTTTTTTTGCTCCACTTTCACCACAATGCACTATAGGTGAGACTTCTAACCAGGCTGAAATCTAGTCTAGCTGAGAGATGCGTCATTGCTCAGTTTACCTAAATTACCATATAGATAGTATATATCACCCATAACTGTAAAAGTACTGACAGATGAAGTGAATAGGATATCTCTAATAGGTCACAAGCAAAATTCAGTACACGAGGTTGTGTTGAACGCAGGACAAATAGCAAGCATAATGATCAAAGTGACTTTGACAAAGGCCAAATTCTGATGGAGAGACAAGTGAATGCATCTCCAAAACATCCAGTCATGTGCAGTCTGACGCTGGGTTCACACCAGCGTCCGGTCTCCATTCTGAAGACGGAAATCTGTCAGACCGTGTCCAGCCATGAGCACCGGTGAGCATTTTGAGCTCTCCGCGGCAAAACCAGTTTTTTTTTTTAAAAACGGACACAAAGTCCTGCATGTCCGACTTTGTGTTTGGTTAAAAAAAACGGTTTCGCCGCGGAGCACTCAAAAACGCTCACCGGCACTCAAGGCTGGACACTTTTGAAACCCATTCATTTGAATGGGTTTGAAAAATTCCGGCAGGTTTCCATCTCCTGTCCAGTTTCGGGCAGGAAACGGAAACCTGAAAGCGGAGACCCCGGGCGCAGATGTGAACGCGTCCTGACCTGTATGCAATAGTTGGCGCCTACCAAAATTATTCCAAAGAAGGTACATACAGATAAATATATACATAGGTCCTTAATGCTTCTTTGTAAAACTGTTTTCATCCTGCACCTCACATCTTGGGATTCTTGTGTCTAGCCAAGTGGAAAGGTAAGGAGGGAAACATCTATCTGTATGTGTTATGTGCCTTTGTCCTATTTTCTCTGTATGTTTTTTGGCCAAAAACAGATCTTGGAAGAACTTTTTTGGACTTTTTTTCTTCTGCAGACTCCAAACCTATTTAGCCAAATACAATATATGGAAAAACAGCTGCCCCCCCAAAATACAGTATACAACATTAATACATGCAGTATATTGGCACCTACCACAAGGCCCAGGCTTAATGCAATGTGTGCCTGTTATCCAGCATCACATTATGTTGTGTTGACAACCATGGACAATAGGACTAGAAGAAGTACATTAGATTTACATCATTCATGATCAAAGTTAAAGAGGACCTCTAGCACCTCCACCAACTCCAAGTCTTGGTTAATAAACTCCGCTCCTCTCATTCTGGCACAGTTGGAATTTGCTTGTCTCTATCCCACCATTCCCAAGCACTAATTTCTATTAGTTTCAGTACCCAATATTAAACTCATTAAACTCTCTATTGTCAGGCGGACAGTCCAAGACTGTCTTCTTTTTCGGTCTTGGATCACGTAAATGACAGCAAAGAGACAAATTAAGATATTTGTTGCTGAAACTAACAGAAATAATTTCTCGGAAAGGTGAGGGCTAGAGAAAAAAAATTGCAACTATCCCAGAATCAATGGAGTGGTGCCTATTGAAGAATGCAAAAAGTTGATGAGGACGGTGAAAGGTCTTCTCTAAGGGATAGATTTATATGTCATTAAAAGTCAAAAAGTTAGAAAAAATTATAGGAAAATAAGGAATTATAAAAAATAAAAATGTAGACGCCTTTAACCTAATTCAACTGACTTGTAAAATGAGAAACATACTGTATATAGGTCACCTGGTGCAGTCAAACCTCCTGACTTCAAAGCAAAATCGGTTGTAAGTGACTGCATTGTGCTTTTTTAGACACTCTTCCTTTATTCTGTTTAGGTTGGAGGGCAAAAACCCAAAGCTGCCGTGAGAATATTTTGATGAATCTTCTTCAAAGTCACTGCTTCAATATAAACAGAAATCCATCCTTCACCCACATTTTGCCCTCCAGAATTACCAACCATGCTTACGCTCTGCAGTTTAAAAATGAAGCCAATTTAATTCTGCTTGGCCAAAAATGTCTTTCCATTGTTCCAAAACATTCAATCCCCCCGGGGTTTATTTCAATAGCTATTTAAGTGGCTCAGTATTAACACTGAAAGCCCAGTTTGATTGAGGAAAACAAAACACCATGGCGGTATTTTTTTTTTTTTTCGGTAGTCATTCTTTACGAGTCATTTTTAGAAACAGCACGTTGCGAACGATGGCTAAGACAGCTGTGGCCATCACCCAGTCTCTGCCCTTTTATCTTAGCTCGTAGAACTGGGTCACTAATTAATTCACCGCACAGACTTAAAGAGGCTACTCAAGCATAGACTGAACACATTTCCAGGAACAAATGTTTCCGAGAGCCGATAACTGTAAATATGCCTTTAAAATTAATGGAATAGAAGGATGAATCACGTCTTTCTTAGAAATTTCCTTGAATCCTTACAACAAAAGAGGAAGAACCTGAGGCATAAACACATGTACAATATCCCATAGCATTGAAATATCATCAGGCATATCAATACGTTCAACACGACAAAAACTAAGTGAAGACGGAAAAATACAAAAAATAAGTGAACCAAAAACTCACCAACTCTGCTCCGCACTGGATTCCAGTAGTAAACCCAAATTAGAAACTGAAGGACACTGGATAGGATATCAGGCTACGCACATTTATGTATTGTCCACAAAGAAGTCACATCATATACAGATATAGCAAGACAAACATGTACAATAGCTTTATGAAATGTATACTAGATGGTTACAGGCTATATAGTGGTGTGTTGTACTAGTACCTGCTTACGCTAAGTTCACACTAGCACTCGGGTTCCTGTTCTTGGGGATCGTTTGTGGAATCCAAGAACGGAAACCTAATCCACTTAAAGGTAGGGGCTAGAGATGAGCGAGTACTGTTCGGATCAGCCGATCCGAACAGCACGCTCCATAGAAATGAATGGATGCACCTGGTACTTCCGCTTTGATGGCGACCGGCCGCTTAACCCCCCACGTGCCGGCTACGTCCATTCATTTCTATGCGAGCGTGCTGTTCGGATCGGCTGATCCAAACAGTACTCGCTCATCTCTAGTAGGGGCCCGACGGGCCGGAAAAGCCGCAATTTGCCCATGGGGCCTTAGCCAAAAAGTTGTTACCCATGGAAAACCCATGAACTCCAAAGACTATAATGGGGTCCGCTGGTTTCCTCCCGGTTTTGGTAAAAAAAATTTAGAAAAATGCATTTTTCAAGCGGATTCAGTGATGGAAACCCCAAATGGAGTTTGAACACTGGTGTGAATCCAGCCTTGGTTAGCGTAGTCAAGATTGATCTCTGTTTGTTTTGAGCTCCATGGTAACTCATTCAGCCCTTCTACAAAAAATGTTATATATATTATGGTTTATATATGATCTGTTGTGTATCTTTTCTGGTTAAGGTTGTTTCTGTTCCAAAAACATATACGCAGCCTGTGGATACATACTTGGTAACCCATAGGCAGTTTGTAACCCACAGAGCCCTCATTTATGGATCAAAATTTTTCCACCCAAGACAAAAATATTAATTTTCCTCTCCACATGATTTTAACAAGCCTTGGGCCGGTTCTCCAACCCCTTGTTTGAAAAATGCTGTTTCTGACAGCGGTTACATTAGGAGTTGCTATTTCACAATGTAGATTCCAAAGGTTACAGATTATTGCAATAATTGGTCATTAAAAAGGTGCCATTATCAAAATAATCCGCCTGTGTTTAAGATATTACATTCAATTTATTGGTATACTTTTATTTTTTTTTCCTTATAAAATGGAGCCATCTTAATCAATTCATTGGGACTTTGCTCAAGGCCACTCAATAAAATACAGAATCTTTTGTGACAGTCTGTTCCCTAGAATACAGACTTCCATATATAGTGACAAGAATAATAATATCTTAAAGGGGTTGTCCAGGAATTGTAATGTATGGCTTACCTTTAGGATAAATATTGGTGGGGTGCCGACAGGAGGCTGCTGTATTTGATTGTTGAAGGGGCCGACAGGTAGCCCCCTGTATAGATCAGTCATATGGTGTCACTTTCAATGCCCATATTATATACAACACAGAGCACTTGTAGAAGCGCCCATGTCTTGAATAGGCAGCCAGTATTGCAGCTCAGATCCTAGAGACTATATTAAGAACAGAGCCAACTACTGTTGTGTATAGTACGGGCATCCAAAGACATCCTATACAGCTGATCAGTAGGGGGGCTACCGGTCAACCTGCACCGATCAGATATTTATATTGCCTATTCTAAGGATAGAACAAAAATTTTAGTTTTCTGGAAAAACCCTTTAAGCTATTGAGGATTATTCCCATGTGCAGTAATAGTTATGTAAAATAACTCAAATTTAGACAAAACTGGTGAATATCATAGCTAAGATGTGTGGCAAAGCTATCTAAAACCTATGCAGTTGTCTCAAAACAATTTTGTAAGAAATATCTCGGTGACTACTGTATGTGTTGTAAGGGTTCCAATTAGAATGTTGTAAAAAAATATATTGAAGTACTAACCTGACCAACCGGCTCCCGTGTCGGTGTTTTTGGTCTTCTAGTACTGGTGGCCAGTGTGGTAGTGGTCTCCATAATAGAAGTGGACATTTCTGACTGCATGGCTGTAGCGGTTGACTCTGTAGTCATTGATGAAGGCACATCACCAACAAGCCTGACATTTCCCTCAATGACGATATTGGCATCGTTCTCAGCCGCCATATTCAGAACCTTTAAGCCATTATAGTAGAGGCCACTAAGCTGGCCTTGAAAAGGATGTCCCCGGTCCTTTCCACCGATTTTAATGGTTGCCTGGCTATTGAAGATTGTGAGCTGCCGTCCTGCAAAAAGAATATTACATACATACAAAGATGTTGACTTGTGCTCCGTATTCTGGGAAAAGATGATTAACAAATTTTTTTTGGGGATGAAATGAATGATCAACGCAATAAATTATAAGATAGAGAATTAGCTCATAATTCATTGCTTAAAATGAGGTGACTGTGAAATGCACGCCTAATAAAGTTTTAATCGCTTGAATGAAGTTTGATGCTAAAGGCCAATCAAATACTTGAAAAATTTACAAAAATATTTACGCAATTACTTTGTTTATTATATATCATAACAATTCTATCAATAATAATGATGATATGGTTCATCATTTTATCTTTTTAATGATCTAATTCAAAGGAGAGAATTTTTTTAAATAAAAATCTCGACATATCGTTTCTCGAAACGCAATTAGCATTCCATTTTGCGTGTTTACCACTACAATATTGAATTTTTGTTTGCTTCACCACATCATTATGCATCCGGGGTAGTGCATAAAATAGCTCTGATTGGCATTTAGCAAGACTAACAATTAAAATAGAGTCTTTTTGATGTAGAAGCGACTTCAGTAATGATACACATACCGATGGTGAAAATTATGGCACAATTTTATTACACAAAGAAATCCTTAAACATTGGCAGCATTATGAAATCACAAATACATTTCAAGCAGATTGTTCTCTGCGTATGATTAGCATGCACACAACTTTAAGTTCTGTTTTAATTATGGTTTCTTCAAAAAAATTTCCTTGAAAGGATGCAAATGTTAAAGGGACTTCACTTTGATTGGCAATTCATCTTGCCCACTAGTTAGAATACCTGTAGTTTAAACCAAGATATTTTGTTCACGGCAGTAAGAAAGGTAAGAAATCTGCACAATATTTTAGTTAATAATTTAGATGTGGGAAGAGGAAAAAATATTCTATGAATAATTTAGAATGTTTGGTTAAAGTTATCTATGAGTAGCTTCATAGATTGAGTTAGTCGATTAGATTTACAGTCCCTTTAACCTTAAGTTAACAGGGTACGATTATTAAACATCTCAGAAAATTATTATACATCGTATGCAAGATACCACTATCTAGATTTTTACTGTTTTAAAATGTTTTTAATTTAGTTTTACTGAAAATTTATTATTTAAGGTTTATTAGCGTTACAATGAAACACTACTTGGTTATGTTCAAATTAATTTTTAGTTGAAGTTTTAATCAATGTTTTTTTACCTTTGTCGAGTAGCCAATCATCAACTACTCGACCAAGTCGATATGGAATTCGCTGTCTAGCAATCGCCAGGCGTTCGTTATCATTGTTTCCTTTAAAGTTTAAAGAGACATTTCAATGGTTAAAAATCTGTAAGGTCAAAGGTTAAACGTTAATACTTAAAGCTTGAGCTATACAGTTGCCACATGACTTTTTGAAATTTGGATTTTTTAAAAAATGGTACCTAGAACAGATCACGGTTCAGTCATCCATTTATTTTATTTTAGCCAACAAAATTATGCCTACGTTAATTGAAAATTAGAAATCTGCACTTGATTCTAAGTTATTAAAATTATGTTATAGACAGACCCAAAAAACATATTTACGCAGCATAGAATGGCTTTACATGAAAGAAATCCGTTTTTTGGTATTTGTTATTAGCTAGTTAAACATATTCATATGTAACAGATTTAATTTAGCAGGATACAGCCAACCCCTTCATCCAAGTTAATCATTTAAAAAGTCTACGAATCAGAATACCCATGTGGATGTTATTACCAATGCATCCATGTCAGAAAGAAATGACAAAAAAAAAAAAAAAAAAAAACTAATTTCTTCTTTGAAGAAAAAATTAAAATTCTCATCCACAAGATTCAAAAAATCACATGGTACAAATGCATTGCAATCTAAATCGGAATTCAGTCAGCATGGAAAAAGGATTGACAAAAGTTATGGCAGCCATATTTAGGTATTGATCTAACTCAAGTCACTTTCATCCTAATTAAGTTTCCATTACAGGTCTATGAATTATTCTTCAGATTGTCATCTGAAATCCTAAAGTGCTAAGACTGAGAATTTAGAAGTCAGTGTGATAAACATTAGCAAAGATAAATGGGAGAAACAAAACAAGAAATGTCAAATCAATCTTACAAAAACATTCAAATTTACATTCCTTTATTTGTTCAAGGGCATTTGGGTAAAACATCAGCTTGATTCATCTCTTCAATGACAGTCTTTATTTTAGGGAAAATATAGTCCTATAACTGCTTTGCAAAACTTATAATTAAAGATTAAAAGTTATTTTTTTTTTCACCCAGTCTAGTGATGTAACTATAGGCTGGGCACAGGTACAAGTCAAAGTAATAGAAGAGTCAAAAAGTTGCGATGTTCCTGCTTAGCCAATCACTGAAGCATAATGAGTTACCCTCTAATTTGCTAAGAGGGACCATGGAAGCCGGAGCAGCCAAGGATCCATCAGGTTCTATTTCTGTTGCTGTTGGTCGGGGGGGGGGGGGGTACTTTGTTTCATTGAAGATAGGAGAAAGATATTGAGGATAAAGGAAAACTGCACCTCTAACCAACACCTATTGGTATCACTCCTGTAGAGACAAGAACACAAAACAGCTGCCTGTAGATGGGTCTCAAAGATATTTTCAGGTTTGGCTTAGATTCCAAGTCATGTCATACGGGCACTTGAAAGTCTGGCATTGACTTTTGGAAAGTGAATTTGTAATACGTAGAACTAGAGTCATAGTTTTAGTCAATCAAGAAAAAAATTGGTTGCCTACCTCTGTCTAGAATCCAAAGGAGATCATTTAAGACTCTGACACAGCCATGTCTTCAATGACTCAAAGTACCCCTCTTGTTACATATAAACAGCCCCTCGCTAGGGTTAAGCAGATCTTGAGATTTCAGGATCGATTTTAAAATCCGATTTTCCAGCCGATCCCAATCATGCAATTTGCACGATCGCCAATCGGGATCCAATATTTCCTGATCCCAATTGAGAAATTTGCTCGATCGCTAATCGGGATCCAATCTTTCCCAATCCCAATCGCGATTGTGAAATTTGCTCGATCGCCAATCGGGATCTGATCTTTCCAGATCCCAATCACTCAACCCAAAGCCTCACCTAATTAATCAGTACTCCGCTTAGCACTGATAAGGGGAAGAACTGTTCGTACTTGGGTGTCTTTTCGATTTGGAAGAGATTTTATGATTTGGCTTATATCTCAAGGTATGTCTCAAGCCTTCTTCAAAGTCAAGGTGGTGCTAGAGGCACAGTGTTCCTTTTTCCATCAACAAAAAACTTATTTGCATTCTTTGGCTGTTTTAACCCCTTCTGATCCTTTTGTATCTTTTTTTCCCTAGAGACAACTCCTTTAATCTATTCAATTGTTTTCTCAATTTCACTAATGATACATAAAAAAATGGTGGAAACAATGAACTATCCGCTTGTGTCTTCTAAATGTAGTAATGATTAAGAACAGTTACGTTACTACTCAGGAAAGACCGTCTTAGGACTTGAAAGACAAAGTAGGTAATGTTAGTGGTGAAGGGCATCGCATTCCTTACATGCTTTATAGTTTATTCTCTTTTAATTAAATCCTTGCATGGAAAAGAACTCTGAAACACTTCTGAAAGAGGTATGCCCAACATGCTCCTCATACTGGAAGGTTGCGGAATCGGCCTTTGTGCTGCCAATCATGATGAGAGATACAATTCTTACAATGTAACTTGGGAAAAAAAGAAAAACTCACAAGCGGCATTCAATTAAGTTGCAAGTTTTAGAAGACGACAGAAAAACAAAAGTGTGTAAAGCCTATACTTTATCCAAAAGGAGGAGGCAACTGCTGAATGGCGCTTTTAAGAAAGGTCAAACACTTGCTCGAGGATGTTAATCTTGATAATTGTATAAAGTACATACCTGCTCTAGATCTGGTGAAAAAGAAGTTTTGGTAAATAAAGGCTTGCAAATTCAGGGAAATAATCTCAATTTTTTTTTCATAATAGTATCAGTTGGAAGTCCCTGCTTGCCTGTGGCTCTACTGTCCCTGATTGTCCCTTGTATGGTAAGTAGAGTCAGAAGGAAGCAGGGATCTATAATGTACAATGTAACGAGTCCTGATTGGGTTTGTGCTGGGAAATCTAGCCAATGTATGGACTGGATTTCCCTGGCTCAGATATCTCACATGTATGAAGCTTTAAGTTGTCACTAGAGATGAGCGAATAGTATTTGAAACGGCCGTTTCATATACCTTGCTCCATAGGAATGAAGGGATGCAGCCAACACGCAACCGGCACCGGCGTCCGGCCGCTTAACCCCCTTGCAGTTCGCCCTCTCCCATTCATTCCTACTACCGTTTCGAATAGTATTTGCTCATCTCTAGTTGTCACCAATATTTGGAATGCACTGGATTGTTTCTACGACACTTGTCTAGACAACCTGCTTAACAACGAGAAAAGCTTTACAAATCATTGGATGGTTCAACAGTTGAATATTACAAAAAGATAAATACAATAAAAGACAGCAGAAATATATTAATAAATACAAAAAAAATCAATACTTTTATTACTACAACATGACTTCATGGTGGTTGAACCAGGCCAGGACAAGTTATACAGGCAGTATCCTTTACATGTTTTTTGCATCAGATGAAGCCTGGTCCAAAATAGATGAATGTTAAACCAAAATGAATACTATAAAGTCCCTTGGAAGTTTGAAACAATCTTATACACAGTAATACTGAAATCAGATTGTTATGTCATAAATAACTTGGTATAAGCATCTTATCATATATTGACTATGTAGAAAGGAAATGTTCTGCTGGATCCAATGTATAACAGGTCTCACAAGAGGTCCCTACTGTCTTATAATAGAGTCTGGCCACTTTGGCGTCCCATTGTTGTGAAGGTTTGCCCGAATGAACACTGCACTAGAACTGAGTGGTGCAAGATTGCAACATTTATTGAAGACACATTACAATGTTGTACCGTGTAGGTTCCAATCTTGCACCAGTCGGTTCTAGCACAATGTTCATTCGGGCAAAACTTCACAGTAAAGGAACACCCAGGAGGTTGAACAGTTGTTATTTTCACTCCTCCCCGGCTTGGGGTTGATAAAAGAGATGAGCAAATAGTATCCGAAACTCTAGTTTCGAATACCTTGCTCCATAGCAATGAATGGAAGCTGCTGGCACGCAGCCAGCACCAGCGCTTAACCCCTTGCTGTTCGGCTGCATTCCTTCCATTCATTCCTAAGGGAGTGAGGTATTCAAAACTATGTTTTGAATACTATTCAAATCAACTGTAAAAACTACTGCTGCTGGTAACTAGAGATGAGCGAACAGTAAAATATTCGATATTCAATATTCGTTTCGAATAGCCCCTCAATATTCGACTATTCGAACGAATATCAAACCTCATTATAGTCTATGGGGAAAAAATGCTTGTTTCAGGGGATTCCAAACTTTGACTCAGGAGAGTCACCAAGTCCACTATCACACCCCAGGAAATGATACTAACACCCTGGAATGCAACTGGGACAGCAGGAGAAGCATGCCTGGGGGCATCTAACATGCCCAAGTCACTGTATTACTTCGGGATCCCTGTCATCTTGCGATATGCGGGAGCTGACTTTTTCCCTTAGGAATGAATTGACCAGCTTTGATTGGCCGAATGCCATACATAGTACAGCATTCGGCCCACCAACGCTGTTTCTGCTGGAGGAGGCGGAGTCTAAGATCGGTCCACAGCAGTCTCCATTCTGGTCCGATCTTAGACTCTGCCTCCTCACAAATGAGCCTCCGGCAGAAACAGCGTTGAATGGTCGAATGCTGTACTCTGTATGGCATTTGGCCAATCAACGCTGGTCAATGCATTCCTATGGGAAAAAGTCAGCTCGCGCATATTGCAACGCTGACAGGGATCCCAACCAGATAGAGCCCCAAAGAGCTGTGTGAGTGACATTCCCCCCTAAATAAAGGTAATCCCTAGCTAACCCTGCCTGTACATCTATCCCTGTCTCACAGTCATATAGTTCACAGTCTCAAATTAACCGAATGTTAAATCCACTATTCGTATATATTGGAGGTCACCTGATTTAGCCAGCCAATTACTTTTTTCAATTTTTTTTTTTTTTTTTGATGCCTCTGTTGTCGTAGTTCCTGTCGCACCTCCCCTGCGCAGTTATTGGTGCAAAAAAGTGCCAGGGAAGGTGGGAGGGGATACAAATTTTTAGTGCGTTTGCCTCGTGGTATTCGATTGTAATCAAATACCTGGAACGGCCTGATATTCAATCGAATATCTATTCGATCGAACAGTGTTCACTCATCTCTACTGGTAAGAAAACCGACTCAACATTTGGCAATTCCCACCAAATGGAGACCATCCAAACCAAGTGAACAGAATATTGATCAGTTTGGTGCATACATCATTTTATCTTCATTATAATACAGTCTATCAGGATTCAATATTGGTTTCTATCATGTTAATGGCTAGAATAGCTCAGCATAAAGCATCAAGTCATCAAGTGTGACAAAATTGCTAATAAAGACTCCGAATGGAACCTCCAATACATAAGTCATCATTGTTCTATATTGGTCTATGCCTTAGCTGCTCCAGAACACCATCATGTAAAAAAATAGATTCTGCGCATTGACCTTCTTTACAAGGAAGTAGGTATTTCAAGACTAGGGTTGAGCAATCAGGATCAGCTGGAAAATGATCAGAAATTGGATTTTAATATCGATCCTGAAATCTCAAGATCGGCTCAACCTTACCCAAGACCAAAAAGATAATGCACAAAACGTGTCATGTTAAAACCATGTTGACTTGTTGTTTTGAGATTGGTTGAAATAGTAAGAGCCAATCTGTCTTAAAAATTGACTGTGATGCCAAAATGGTTTTAACATGTTGGCGTTAGACTCTAAGTCTCTATCTATTCTTCCGATATTACCCACGCCTTCTACAGAGAGCACTTAGTCTGTGTTCTTATAATTTTCTATGGTCATGGAATTCCAAAGAGACTGCTGATATTCTTAGAATTCAATCTCATATATATATAGTAAATTATTCAATACAAAACAAACATAATAAATCAATCAGTCTGGGATTTAATTGTTCCTTAGACATAACCAAAGTTCTACCATATGTCCAGGCTAATAATGTTTCTAGTGTTTGTAGAATCCAATTACGCTCACTTTACATTCGGCTCTGTGAAGGCAGATGGTCTTTTTTCTTATATTTTATGTGATTCTTGAACATAATTTTTTGCATCTAACAAAGAGTAAAACATGGAGCCGCCAACTGTTGTTTTATCTCGTCTTTGTATATCAATTAGGTGTCGTTATTTCGGATAGTCCCCTTTATCTAGAATCCCAAATCCACGGAACATCTCCAAAGCTTTTATTTGTTTCATAAAACATAAGAAGGAGAAGGAATTAAAGAGTCTCGGAGTGGAATAGAAGCTTCAAGTATTGTTTGAATGCATCTGTCTACCCGGATTAACATGGATTTACTTGCAAAATTAATCCTAATAAACTATATCTTTCAATGGGATCTTGTTTTGTATTATATTATCCATCAAATAAATGTACTCCAGTAAAATGTGAAGAGGCAATACAATGTACAAATGAAACTATCTGTACGCTATCATCTTCCATATAAAATATCTGCCGTGATATTCGACGCTACAAAAGTTTTAAGTGCTAGGTATTTGCCAATATACATGCTTGTCACTACTGATATAAAAGGGAACAAATGATGAGCATAAAGCTTAATTGAAGACATCTATTTGTTGTCAAGAAGAAATCATTTCGGCGCTGGGAATGCGATGAGGTGAAAATAAAACACAGGTCAAAGTTTTGTCGGGAATTGTGTTTGTGACATTGCCTACTTTGGTAGAATTGTAAACAGCTACATTGTATTAGTTCAGGGCTTGAAGACCGAAAAAGTCTAAAGTCATATAAATATTGTAGGTGTCATAGAGCTCAGAAGACATGGAATAAAAACGTACAATAAAATAATAATAATAATAATAATAATAATAATAATAATAATAATAATAATAATAATAATAATAATAATAATAAACTATAACAATTTATTTGGTGTACACAAGGAGGGGATTCTAATAGATAGGAAAATATAATAATAATAATAATAATAATAATAATAATAATAATAATAATAATAATAATAATAATAATAATAATATATTTGAATATAAAATACTAAAAATTAACTAAAATAAATATATGCTTAATGGAAGAACATGGATTTGTTTATTTATTTCTTTAGTTTAGTAGCGCTGGAGTCGGGTTTGAATCCTGCCAGGAGCAACATGAGCAAGGGGTTTGTATGTTCCCCAGTGTTTGCGTGGATTTCCTCCCATTCTACAAAGACATACTGATAGGAACAAAAATGTACATTGTGATTGCTATATGGGGCTCGCAACCTACCGTATTTTTCGGACTATAAGTTTTTAGAGGAGAAAAATAGGGAAAAAAAATTTTCAGGCAAAAAATGGTAAAATATTTAATGTATGGGAGTTGTAGTTTTGGAACAGCTGCAAGGCCACATTGACAGGTGACCCTGCAGCTGTACGGAGATGTATAGGGTGTGGGTTTTTTTTGTGGGGCCAGGTGTACTTTTTAGTTATACCATTTTGGGGAATGTTTATTGCTTAGATCACCTTTTATTTAAATCAGAGGCAAAACAGTGAGAAAAACCTGGCGGTTTAGCACAGTAATGTTATACTTTTATATGTATTCTAGGGAAAGGAAGTGAACTTTTATTTATTTTATTTTTTATTATATTTTTTTAAGTGTTTTTTTTTTTTGTTGTTTTTGTTTTACTATTTTATTATCCCCCGCCTAGGGGGCTTGAACCTGCAATCATTTGATTGCAAGTCCCATAGACGGCAATACAAGTGTATTGCCGTCTATGGGAGATTCTATACATTACTATCGCGAAGTGTCATAGACCAGCCGCGATAGTAATATATATCTATGACAAGCCTGGGAGCCTTCATTAGGCTCCCGGCTGTCATCGGAACAGGTCGGCTCACTAAAGGTATGGGGCCGGTGGGGACCGGCCCCGGGGATAACTTTAAACTGCCGGGACCTGCGGAGGAGGAGCGGATTTACAGCATGGCCGCGCTACTGCCACCGCTGGTTTTCTTCAGCGGCAGGAGCGTGGCAATCTGCAGGCCCCGGCAGCTAAGACAGTCCCCGGCATCTGCTGTAATAGACCGGCTGCCGGGGCCTGCAGATTGTCACGCTCCTGCCGCTGCAGAAAACCAGCGGTGGCAGTAGCGCGGCCATGCTGTAAATCCGCTCCTCCCCCCACATTCGGACTATAAGACGCACCCTCATTTTCCTCCAAAATTTGGGGTAAAAAAAGTGCGTCTTATAGTCTGAAAAATACGGTACATTAAAGAAAATGTGGGTTCTTTTTTGCAAGTCTGTCTTATTATCTATAGTTAACCTCTCTAATGTTGAAGAATCTGGGGCACATACAAGTCTATCTGAGGACTATAAAATGTATACGATTTTGACGGATGGGTAAATTGCTTGGTTGCAAAGACCAATAGTTTATTCTTGTCCTCAAATCCAGTCCCCATAATTGACTTGCTACACAATTGTGCCATTGTGTTAGGCAAAAACAAAAGGAGCATCAATCGCCTGACTGTAATATGTGTGTGTTCCGGCTGGAGACGCATTGTCAATCTTCCAGTTATTCAAAGAGTTCCTTCAAGACAGTTCCCTTCAAAGTAAACTAATAACGTGAAGTGCTACAGGAATGCCACAAAAGGCAAAAAAAGGTCAAACTGTTGAATTGAATCTTTTTGTATGACTGACAAAAGCAGTCAATCAACTTTATCATACGTTATTATTGGAAGGTCAGAAGAGAAGATTCGCTATGTGGATTTTCTGGGTTCTCCGGAAGCTGATTTATTTATTTCAAAATAAGATGTGTTGTGTAGGAAAGAACCGAAAGGAACAAACAGTGATTGATACAAATAACACAATAAATAACAAAAAAAATCACATCAATGATAAAGCACATCTACTGTAATTGTAAGACACGTATATCCCTCAAATACATAACGTAGTAAAAATAATCATCATAAACCATATCCAGGGCTCTAGGCATTGCCAAGGGATTGTAATTATAGGAACAAGCAAGTGAGAATACATTTACCACCATCCAGCTTGGGCCATCTTCAATCTATTTGAAATCTGAATTTTGGGAACACCCAACATATTTAATGTAATATTATTTTGGCCCCCATGGTTGACTACAAAGAAGCCACCCAGCCCTTCATTGGGTCATCGGGAAGCCCTGTAGCCAAGGTTTCTAATTTAATCATGCTCTTGTCAGACTGCGGATATCAAAAGGTTAAATGCTGGGGTCAGAGACTGCTCTAAAAATAAAGCTGTCGGTAAGGCAACAAGCTAAGGCAGCCATTAACCCCACTCTACCGCAGAGTCTCCAACATATGTTGCTACCGACTGAAGGCTGTCAATGATCATGGGAGGTTACTAGAAGGTTACTAAAAGGAATTGCTCTCCATCCTGATGTGTAGGGCTGGAGAAACATCAACATCCAAGCATGGAGGCTCTATGGTTTTCCCATAAGCCCCATAGACGAGAATGAGGACTGCTGAAACAGTGTAACATTGCTGAGATTCGTGGTTTACATAGCTTTACAGTTACTAATACAGTGTAACCAGATATGCCACGTGGTTTCTGTAAATCCTATTTTCCTCTTTGGAAGGTACGGGAACTGCTTAGCTCTCCCTGTAAATCCTGAAATAGGGTCTTGGACATGGGACCAGTTATTCCCATTTGGGCAACGATTTACCAAAATGAAAATAAGGGCTAGTTCACATGGGCACAGAGGGGGTGGATTATGGCATGTTATCCACGTGATAAACCGCCCCCCTCACAATTGTGGTCTATAGAGGCCACCAGGCTGTTCTTTCTTCAGGTGGATTCCATGACTCGTTGAGCTGCAGCGTCCACCTGGTAGGAGCAACCTCTGGAATTGGCCCATTCATTTGAGCCTATTCCGGAGGGGGAAGCCGCGACAGTTGTGGCAGGTGGGATTTTACTTGAGAGTGACGCGGCTACCCGCGTCACTCTCAGTGCCAAAATCCACCCTTACGCCTCCCGTGTGAACTAGCCCTAACCCTTTAAAGGTTTTAGAAAATTTGGACAAGGACTTAAAAAAAAAAAATCAAACCCATCCTTAAGAGATTTTGCTAGAAACAGATTGTTTCTAGTAAAATTCTACGCAAAGAAGTATTATACACACAAACAACTTCTAAATAATAAAAATAGACAAGAAAAAGTTTATTGTATTGTATTATATATACACTCTGGGAATAAAAACCTTATTTTTTATGTGTTGGTTTCCATTCATACCCTTCTATTATTAACCATGATATCACAGTCATAGTTGATATTCCACAAGGAATTTATCCCGCATTTGAATCTGAAGCATTGAATTTTTTTGAAAAGCTGAGGACAATAATTCCCTTTTGAGATTTTCATCTTGCCTTTGACTTTTGCTAAGATTGCAAAGTCCTCCGTCTTCTGCAAAACCATTGAGGAATTGACAGCGATCGCGGACCGTGGCTTGGGACTTTAGTTCACTAACAGACTGAGCAATCTTCATTTCACATTGGTAAATAGCTTTCACAAGGTTTGTCGCAAATAATACCTGCATTACAGCTAGGAACAATGACATAATGGAAGCATTGTGCCCGGCTTTTAGTCCAAATTCCCATTGGTATGTTTCCCTACAGCATTCGTCATTTTGCAAAATTAATAAGGATGGAGAAAATGACAAAGCTTGGCTAACCAGTCACTGTATGGTATTCATTACTACAATATTGTAATTACGTCTCAAAAGATATTTTATATAGTTTTTTGAAAATACTTTTTGTATTAACCGTTTCAGACCATTCAAGGGTCCTGGAGGAATATAAAGTATAAGAACAAATTGTAAAGTGAAGTTACCATTCGGCAATAGACCGTGTGCATTGTAATAAAATGAGTCCCAAGATTAACATAGAATATGATAAATAAAAGGGCACCGACTAGGGTTGAGCCGATCTTGACTTTTCAGGATCGATTTTCAAATCCGATTTCCGATCATTTTTTATTCGAACCCGACTTCGATCCCAATTCCGATCCCAATGCAAGTCAATGGGATTTTTTTACTAATCGGAGATTGGATTTTAAAAACAATCCTATTCACTATACAGCATGGAATCTAACAATTGAACACTTTAATTGTTAGAATCCACGCTGTGTAGTGATTTTTTTTCAATCACTAAGTAGCCAGAGGATTTTTTTATTAATCCTCTGGCTACTTAGTCCCCCCTGGTGTTCACTTACCTGCAGAGATGGCTGGTCTGGTGCCCGATGTTCTCGTTCTTCTTCGCCTCGCTGCCCCCTGCCTCCGAGGTAAAGAGAGTGTGGGCGGGTTAGGAGAGTGTGGGCGGGTACTGGGAGGGGAGACGTCACGTCTCCCTGCCCTGTACCCGCCCACACTCTCCTAAGCCACAAGCCCCACCTTCTTCCTAGCTCTTTAAACACTAACCTGGGAGGCGGGACCAGCGAGGCGAAGAAGGAGAACACCGGGCACCAGACCAGCCATCTCTGCAGGTAAGTGACTACTAGAGATGTTAACTAGTCTCCCATTAGAATGAATGGACGCAGCCGGTACGCAGGGGGTTAAGGCTGTCTGCCGGCTGCTTCCATTCATTCCTATGGAACCGCAGCGGAGCATTCACACTGAGTATACACTCCGCTCAGAATGAGTGGAGCGTATACTCAGTGTGAAGACTAACATTGTTAGCTTTTCCCACAATGCTTGGCCAGTAGCAAAGCATTGTGGGGAAATAATCACCGATCTCGATCCCACCTACAAAGATCATATTCGGAATTCCCTAGCACCGACCTAATATACACAGATTTAACAATCTTTTCCTTGAATCTGATAACATGTTGCAGCAAACAAAAGCCATTGGAAGCCATTGGTAAGAACTAAAGTGTATTGTATCAAGACGCATAAGGGGGCATTCACAAGGAGTATTTTGGTCTGGATTCTGATGCAGAATCCACGTCAGAATCCATGTGGGAAAAAAAAAGCCTCCCATTGACTTCAATGGGTTCCATTTTCCATGCGGAAGCCACTGAAATCAATGGAGGCTTTATTTATGCATGGATGCTGACACGAATTCCGTGCATGGAAACTCCGTGTGAATGCCCCCTAACATGAACCTCCTGAGCCCCAATGAAAAGTCTGTGATGGGCCCCTGCCATCCTTGTGCCATTTAGAATAGTGGTATAGTTTATATGATGGGGGACATTTGGACCATCTCGGTGTCCATGGCCCCATAGTGACTGTTTACCTTTGCAATGACATGGTTATATGTGCAAAGAGCACTGGTGGGAAAACCAGGGAGCTAATAGCAGTAAGTCAATATGAAATCCATACTGACCACTTGTTTCTCTGGGCTCCTTCAAGCAGTATCATGAAGGGGGGGTAAGGCATAAGGGCTTAAAGAGGCCATAATACTTTATGATGGTATTATAAGACTATTACATGCAATAGGGGAATAAGAGGGCCAATCAATTCATTCAATTCTGTGGGGGCAAAAGGAGGCCATAATACTATGAAAGGAATCATAATCAGCATGTTATACTGTGTAGAGGGATATATCAGCCTATATACTGTGTTGGGGTATAAAGGGTGATTATACTGTATGTGATCATAAGGCAGACATTATAATATGTGGGTGAAAAAGGTTGACTTGGTTGGTTGGTTCCAACCTTGGCATTAGTAGCATCAGGTATATAAAAATATGCTAATCTGTTTTCCAAGATGTAAATAGGAAAATTCCCCAGTGGAGCAAAAATGGCTTTGTAAGTCTCCGTACGCCTGTGAAGGTGCTCACTCCTTAAGGAGTGATATTATCCTCAGATCCTTAGTCTATAGTCTCTCACTCTGCCAAACCAGTATCTCTACACTGTGCTGAAGAGAACCAACAGATTGAAACAGTGCTGTCCACAGCTGGGCTACTCTTCCTTCTAGAATAGATTGATTGGTTTGGCTAAACCTCACATCATAGCATTGAGGCTTGTTGAAGAAGGCGTGCATGATGTTTAAGGAGGCTGCCCCTAGAGGGCAGCAAGCAGAGGCACTGTTTTCCTCTTCACATCTTGGAAAACAGATTTGCATATTTTTCCCATAATCCCCCAGTGGAGCGAAAATGGCTTTGTAAGTCTCCATGAGCCTGTGAAGGTGCTCACTCCTTAAGGAGTGATATTCTCCCCAGATCCCAAGCATCTAAATGCAATCTGGTTATATTTCCGCTCTTCTTTCGAAAAATAAGCTGTAACTAAATCAATGGCTTCCGAATATATTGTATTTCCCTTTTATTGAATATTCCGGAAACTTTTTAATAGGTTCTTTTTCCCTCCCCGGTTCACCCTTCAGCTTGCAATGTGTTATACGGCGCTGAAAAACAATTCAGCTGTTTTCACATCTGTGTCAGGTCATATTCTAGAACGTTATGCGCGGTTAGTCATAACAGGAAAAACAAAGGGGAGGTCGCTGTCTGGAAGAGGTCTTGCAAACAAAACACCATAGGCACATGTAGTAATAAATAATGGCATTTCAGAGATAAAGAAAATCTGTTCTGTGTCAAAAGAGCAGTGCCAGCAGTAGCCTACAGCCCAGGGAATCTTAGGACTTTTCTGCTAAGCCAGGAAGTGGCATTTCAATTTGTGTATTCCTGCCTTCCAGATATTTTACTGTACAACAGTAATCTTCCTGCAACGGCGCTGCGCTAACTTGCACATACTTTCTTTGAATGCTTTTGGCAAGGTATGCAGATACTCTAAATAACAGAAACAGATGCTCAGGGAAATGACAGCAGATGGGTGCTTTAGGATTGCAGAACTATTTCCAGCCGTCCACATGAAAAGTCAATGACATTGCCTGACCTTTTAACATGGCTGGTGCTGATTCCATACCAAGCAAGGGAACTTTATTGTCATGGCTTACTTGTACCCGTGCACATTATACATCGTATTATCGCTCTGGTTAGTGTGATCCTATTAAAGAACAGTTGCATAGACTACTATTTATTAGAGATGAGTAGTATTCGATCGAGTAGGTATTCGATTGAATACTATGGTATTTGAAATATTCGTACTCGATCAAGTACCACTCGCTATTCGAATGGAAAAATTTGATGCATTACCAGCGTTGATTGGCCGAATGCTATAAAGTCGGCCAATCAACGCTGGTTCTTCTCCTACCTTTAGAAGTCTTCTCCGTGCAGCTTCCCCAGCGTCTTCCAGCTCAGAATTCACTCTGCCAGGCATCGGGCCTAGGCAGAGCCGACTGCGCATGCCCGCACTACGAGAAAATGGCTGCGTACAGTCAAAGCGGCCATTTTCTTGTAGCATGTGTATGTGCATTCGGCATGTGCAGTCGGCTCTGCCCAGGCCCGATGCCTGGCAGAGTGAATTCAGAGCCGGAAGACGCCGCGGGGATGCTGCACGGAGAAGACTTCTTGGAGAATCCAGCCCAACCCTCACCCATGGACTTGGTAAGTTCTATTTGATCGAATGTTGCCTACCCCTGAAATTAGCATTTTTCCCCCATAGAATTTAATAGGATTCGATATTCGATTCGAGTAGTCGAATATTGCGGGGCTACTCGAAACGAATATCGAACATTTTACTGTTCGCCCATCTCTACTATTTATTATTATTGAGTATAGACTTGCCAAAATTTTATTGCTAAAATTGGTGTAGCGCTGACGTTTTACTGAAAGTGAAGAAGTGAATATATTAAAAAATGTTGGTTGTGGAAAACATAAAGGGGTTTTCTGGAAATGTGAACCAAAAAACTAGGGTTGAGCGATCGGTATCGGAAAAGATTGTATCCCGATCGGCGACCGAGAAAATTTCATGATCGCGATCGGCTGGAAAATGATGGGAAATTGGATTTTAATATCAATCCTGAAATCCCAAGATCGGCTCAACCCTACAAAAAACTATTTGGATGATAAAAGTTGGAAATTCACTTTTATGGATGCTACAATATTAACGATATGTACCTGTGATGTGAAAGACAATATTCTTATTTACTAGACTCTACACATAAGACTAATATTAGAAGGCGCTGCTCGGAGACACTGAGAAATGGCTTGTAGACTCTTTATCTCCAGTGAAGTGTAAGCCAAATGTAGTATGACAAGGCAGACATGTTAATAAATGGTTTTCCTTGCAGATATGTCCACACTTTGCTGATCCAGTTTAGTTAAGGACTCCTATTTCTTATGAAACCAATCCAGTATAACATTGATACGTTCTAAGATAAACCTTGGAAGGTTCAGATTCATATAGACACACATCAAATGGTTAACATATCTCATTGCGATGTGGTTTTCATAAAAACTAGCGATACATGTATACATGTCCAGCCACCAGGACAAACACATCTGTATATTACATGAGCAGCTTCAGTTAGCTAAGGAGCCCCCTATATACCCCTACGTGTCCTAATAACATACTGACCACATTTTGAGTAATATGTTTAGAACTATGTTATGTTCATACAGTATCTAAATCCTAAGGATTGCAATTTTATTTTATACACAGATATGTCTACTTTAATCTTCCTTGAATTTTCTGACGGACTTCAATATCTCACAATACAATTTGATAATTATATACTAGCAAAAACCTTGACCATTGCAAGACAACCACTGGGTACCCACTAGTGATGGGCAACCCTCGCAAGAATCATTTGGAAATATAAGGTTCACTTGCAAGTGAGGCGTATAGGACATTGGGGTCATGATGCCATTGCTAGGGTCTGCTGACATCACAGAGGGTGCCGGAAGACGATGGGGACGCCTGGAAAGGAAGACTGGATTCTATAGCAGAGCCCTGGAGTGATGAGGAAAAGTGTGCATGTGCTTGAAGAGAAACCAAAGTATAATAATGATTCGTGGGTGGTGAGCCCCCAAAATTTTGGGCTCGGCTAAACCTAATTTTTTATAATGAATGAGCCAATTGGATCATTGCTAAAAGCTGCACTTAGACAAACAAACATGATGTATAGATACACAACTCTAACTTTTGATGTTGTGATACTTTTTATAATCCAATGCATGCAGCAATAGCCAGGTCAGATATGCAATAGTTAATACAATGGTTTCCTAAAAATACAGACGAGAAACAATCGACTAATCTCTTATTAATATTGCCCATTAATTACTAATGTATCATATTTCATCCTTGTAAGTCAAGCAGATCTGTCTACAAGGTCATAAATCGCACCACTTATCTTGATATAATTCTATTATAATTTTGTTTTGCACATCATATAAATATCCTGCCGAAAAAAAAAATCCATAAAAACAAACTAAACAAAAAAAAAAAAGGTCCCTGGTGCTCGGTAATCTATTTAAGACGTTTTAATGCATCACAAAGTATTGAACAAGGCGATCAGGAACGAGACAAAAGTAAACAATTCACAGTTGCAAATGACATGTAAGATCTGAAAATCGATACCATTCTGTAAGACAAACAGCATTGACTGGAGGAGCATTCTGCGAAAATGGGTCTTTATCAATAGAATTGATGGCATTGAGCAAAAATCCATATTTCTCATTGCTCAGCAGGATGGGAAACCGAATATCTACTAACGTGACTTTGTCTTCTTTGTCTTTGACGTCACAAGTAAGCTCTACTTTGATGGGAGTCTACTACTTGATTTCTGCTGTCCCATTCAAGACCCTTCGTGACCCTTCTTCCATCTAACTTGCTCCTTCATGTTCCCATTTTCGACACATTAGGAGATTGCTCATTCCACATCAATACACAAGCCACAAATGCTAGTGAAGATCAGGATAGTCATTTCCTCCTGGTGAGAACATCTAATTGGCTTTTGTCTGTTCTGTTCCCATCTCCCAAAAAAGCTTCAGATGACTTCAAGCTAAAAAGCGAATGTGGTAACTTCATGAGCTCATAGATATCTATTAAGCTTGACTATGAGATTGGGCGAGGTATTAATAGATTAGCATTTCCGTACTTCACTGATATTTATGTCCATTATTTCATAATGGCAAATACTGATCTCTTAATGATGGTATCCTCTATATAGGCTTGCCATCAGTATATCAGATAGCTCTTACAGGTACATTAAGACGGGCTGGTCACTACCTGATGTCCAAAACCTCACTATCTTAGACCCCAAGAGTGTTACAAATCGGGGCGCTGCCATTTATCCTCCAGTAGCTTAGACATCCCGGGATCTGGACACTGTTTAATACAATTTAAATGGATCTAATATGGCAAATTATTGGGGTGCTCGAAGACTGGTTTGGATCACCTAGAAGGGTTTCCAGGCTCCTCATTGCCGTGCTCATTGGATATATTGGAGTGAAGGGACCAGTGGCCATAGACACAACTAGCGAGAACAAGAGGTTCCTACTAGGGTTGAGCAATTGGGATTAGGAAAGATCGGATCCCGATCGGCGATCGAGCAAATTGCACGATCGTGATCGGCTTGAAAATGATCTGAAATCGGATTTTGAAATTTAAAGATCGGCTCAAGCCTACAAGTGACTTTTCCCATAGAGAAGCGTTGACTAGGGCTGAGCTATCGGGAAAGATCAGATCCCAATCGGCGATCGAGCAAATTTCATGATAGCATCAGCTGAAAAATTATCTTAAATCGGATTTTAAAATAATCTCAAGATCGGCTCAACCCTTGTTCCTACCAAGATTTATAATAATAGTAGTAAAACCTATTACCATAATTAAACTCTGATTTGGCTTAGATCCCAAGTCATGTTACAAGTCTTCTTATAAGGTGATTTATAGGAATGTACCTTCCAATAGTTGGCGCTAGAGGCAGAGATTTCCTCTTTCCAATTAGAAAAACATATTTTTAAACATTGACTCAAAACAATGTCAAAAAGAATCTAACCAATGGGGGGCATAAAGTTAGAGAAGTGTCCAATAACGCATCATTTGTTACATTTTAGATCATCTATGTTTAGACATAAACAATATATCTGGCCATGTATCTATAGAAGAAGAAAAACCTTAATGTTGCTACATCTGTAACAAACAATAATACAAAATTGTTTGACACTGTTTACAAAACATCCATACAATTTAACCATATGGCTTATCAGTCATGTGGAATATAAAATTCATGGCTAATATACTTATATCCCTATTGTAGCCCTGTATCCTAATAAATGTTGGTACTCCATTACTGCTGCATCCCCTTCTCTAATGTTTTCTATAATTTACTGCTGTTCTCTGTTTCCAAGTTGCTCGGATTAATAAATAAAGCAGACTCCAAACACTGGCGATCTGTAATTTAGGCAGATGTTACTTAGAGACAACAGATAAGGAGTAATGGTCTACAACAAAACTGCTGATTGTACAGTACATGGTGACATCTAATAGAAGCAATTAAAATGACATACTGTAGGTTTTCCCATGATGTGTATTCATCAGAACAAATGGTGTGGAAGATGGTGCGGCATTACTTAAATCACAAATATTCATCATCATTAAATGGAGGATGAAGGGAAATTCATGCAAAACTAAAGAAGCTGTTAACCTCAGTGAAGAAGGAGGAGAGCTCTGCTGTTATCTCATTCTCCAACTAATTATTACCATTCCATAGAAAACATTACAAAATACAAGATGGAACAAACAAAGCAATAACTGGATGCTGCATTTCATTAAAGTAGAACTTCACCTTTGAAGACCCTAAACCATCGCCTAAAAGTAATACTTAAAGTAAACTGCACCTGTACCCATGTCTAGTACCATGTCATGTATGTCTAGCCCCTGTACCCATGTATAGCACCTGTACCCATGTCTAGCACCTGTACCTGTGTCTAGCACCTGTACCTGTGTCTAGCACCTGTACCCATGTCTAGCACCATGTCATGTATGTCTAGCACCTGCACCCATGTCTAGCACCATGTCATGTATGTCTAGCACCTGCACCCATGTCTAGCCCCTGTACCCATGTCTAGTACCAGTACCTATGTCTAACACCTGTACCCATGTTTAGCCCCTGTACCCATGTCTAGCACCTGTACCCATGTCTAGCACCTGCACCCATGTCTAGCCCCTGTACCCGTGTCTAACACCTGCACCCATGTCTAGCACCTGCACCCATGTCTAGCCCCTGTACCCGTGTCTAACACCTGCACCCATGTCTAGCACCTGTACCCATGTCTAGCACCTGCACCCATGTCTAGCACCCATGTCTAGCCCCTGTACCCGTGTCTAGCACCTGTACCCATGTCTAGCACCTGCACCCATGTCTAGCACCCATGTCTAGCCCCTGTACCCGTGTCTAGCACCTGTACCCATGTCTAGCAACTGTACCTATGTCTAGCAACTGTACCCATGTCTAGCAACTGTACCTATGTCTAGCAACTGTACCCATGTCTAGCACCCATGTCTAGCCCCTGTACCCGTGTCTAGTACCTGCACCCATGTCTAGCACCTTTACCCATGTCTAGCACCTGCTTTTAGAGATGAGCGAACACTAAAATGTTCGAGGTTTGAAATCCGATTCGAATAGCTGCACACTGTTTGACTGTTCGAACGGGTTTTGAACTCCATTATAGTCTATGGGGGGAAATGCTCGTTTCAAGGGTACGCAACAATCGATCAAATTCTACTTACCAAGTCCATGAGTGAGGGTCGGGCTGGATTCATCTCCCTGCACAACCGTCTCCGCGTCCTCTTCCGACCTTCAATTCACTCTGCTAGGCATCGGGCCTGGGCAGAGCCGACTGCGCATGCCCGCACTACAAGCGGACATGCGCAGTCGGCTCTGCCCAGGCCCGATGCCTGGCAGAGTGAATTCAGAGCTGGAAGATGCCGCGGGGAAGCTGCACGGAGAAGACTTCTAAAGGTAAGAGAAGAACCAGCGTTGATTGGCCGACTGTATAGCATTCTGCCAATCAACCCTGGTTCTGCATCTTAACTTCGAACAGCTAGTAGTATTCGATCGAGTACCAGTATTTCGAATACCGTAGTATTTGATCGAACACCTACTCGATCGAGTACTACTCGCTCATTTCTACCTGCTTTGGCTTTTGTCGTGAGTTTTCCTAGTAGAGCGAGTTATCAGATTCAAGCTGAAGATGGCTACAAATTGTCATAATTACTTATACACAAAGGACCAATCCGGATAAATCCGGCAAAAAAGGAACTGCGCTCTTCTTATTGGCAAATACAGATTTATTGGCATCAAACTCACACACAACGCGTTTCGGGCGTATAACCACGCCCTTCTTCAGGTGTAATAGTTTCTACAATCAAAATACATAAAATAAAGTGTGACATCAACAAACAAACAAAAGAAGTATACCCAGCATCTATATGCGCCATAGAACACATTTGAAAGTTCAAAAAATCATGATATACACACAGTAGTGTTAGGAGATGACAATCTCTATCTTTTAAGTTTTAAGTTTTAAGTCCATGTCCCAAATACACTGACCTTCAAAAAATTCTTTTATATACTAACCAGTCCCTTTTACTTGTTCTATTAACGTTTGCCTGATATAATACTCCCCAATGCCCAAACAAGGGGGTTATGGAGGCCTCAAAAACAATGAATAGGTATGACCCATAATTCAGTACTGGACCGTGCCCAATTCAGTCCAGCACAAGTTCAACTCAAAAGCTCCAGGATAAAAAATCGATAATATATCAGAGTATCTTACCTTCACCGCTGGGAGAGAGGGTTCACAGCCCAGCGGAAAGCACGGTGATTTAAATCATTGGTGGGAGTGGATAGAGGACGCTGCTGCTTCCCGCGCGGGCGCACGCGCACTAAAGTGCACGTGTGCCCGTATCAATCTGCAGCAGCGCGTCTCAAAAAGCAGAGCGCGCATGCGTCTGCTCGGCCGGCCCGCACATGCGCAGATCTGTGTGCCGGTCCGAGACGCATGCGCGCTCTGCTTTTTGAGACGCGCTGCTGCAGATTGATACGGGCACACGTGCACTTTAGTGCGCGTGCGCCCGCGCGGGAAGCAGCAGCGTCCTCTATCCACTCCCACCAATGATTTAAATCACCGTGCTTTCCGCTGGGCTGTGAACCCTCTCTCCCAGCGGTGAAGGTAAGATACTCTGATATATTATCGCGCCCGAAACGCGTTGTGAGTTTGATGCCAATAAATCTGTATTTGTCAATAAGAAGAGCGCAGTTCCTTTTTTGCCGGATTTATCCGGATTGGTCCTTTGTGTATACGCTTATCCACCCATGTGGTGTTAGGAACATGCTGCCTCAACCCGAAGAATAACCCTTTGGCCTCCTTGTAGTGCGATTTCAGAGTTGTGACACGGGCTCACAACCCTACAAGGTGAGCGTCATTTATCTGTTTAAACGCTCTAAACGCTTGTAAAAATACTACACTACGGTCTGCTCGGTGTCTATATTCCCTTTTGTTTTTGAGATCATAATTACTTATGGAATCCCTTTTCCCTCTCTGGTCATAATCTGGTCAAGTTTTCTACCTCTAGTGATAATACCGCCATCCATAAATGAATAGCACAGACGATTATAAAAAATAAATAAACAAATAATCTTTGTGATATATTTTTACAGGAATACATTACCTTTTCTACTTATCAGGCTCAGGCTTTTTTTTATATTAAATTCTATAGAGAGGGGAGGGGAAGGAGGAGGGCATTGTAAAAAGCACAAATAACTGCTGATGATACACTTTGCTACACTGTGTCTTGAAGATAAGTCTCTACCACTTCACAAAATGAAGCAATAAATCAGCAGACAGCGTCCTCCTCCCCCTCCCCCTCTCTATAGACTTATGTATGTAGAGTGAATATGGAGACAGAGTCTAAAGAAATAGAAGAGGTGGAGAAAGATAATTCATAACATTTCCCACATGGAGTGCTATTCATTTGGTTTATTTGTGTGTGTGTGGGGGGGGGGGGGGAAGGGGGAGGGGGAGTATGCTTAAAGCAATGCAGTAACTAAGTACATTGAGAAAATGCAAATAATCTATTATACTTTATTTTTTTAATCATCTCTTTTATATGACACCTCTTAGTTTGCATAAGCTGTATTACTACTAAGGATCTCTAGTGGGGACATACCCAATTAAAATAATACCGGATGATTTCCTGTGACACTTTGCCTGTTCCTTTAATGTGACTAATCCTTAATAAAACAAATTCTTTTTAATGTTCCGAGATCCCATGATGAAAAACAAACAAATTGATGGTCATAAAACTGAGCCTTAATCTGCCATATGCATGGCTCTCATTAGTATTCCATGGCAGCAGCCAGGCAACTGTGTATATTGACAGCATTTTATCAGTGTTTGTGTTCACCTCTTGTGTGCTAATGGAATTGCTTTTGGTGTTAACTGGCTTAGTGTATTGTGCGATAGACTGAAAATGCCTTTCCAGCTAATTGTAAATTAAACAAGTAACAATAGTTTAGAAAGTGCCCTGAGCTCAGCAGTGAGGGCTCCTAAAGGTCCCCATACACATTGGACAAATATTGGGTAAACCAGCTGGCTGACTATGTAATATACTGTATATGACATGTCGAGATCCAAAAAAATAAGTGAAAATCCAGCATGGAAATAAGCCCCATTATCTGCCACCACAATCAGAAAACATGCACATTGGGATGAACCAAGCATTCATGTGAATAGAGGGGCAGTGACAGTCATTGACTAACATATAATATGAATTGTAGCTGAAAACTAACACAATTCAGCAGGTGATGTATACACTTTTAGCTACGATGGGTCCTAGATAAATGGTTGACGTAGGACCTAAATTATATAGTATTACATAGTAGATGAGGTTGGATAAAGACTAGAGATGAGCGAGTACTGTTCGATCAAGTAGGTGTTCGATCGAATACTACGGTATTCGAGATACTCGTACTCGATCGAACACTACTAGCTGTTTGAAGTTTAAGGTTTGATGCAGAACCAGCGTTGATTGGCAGAATGCTATACAGACTCTCTTTCTCTTTCCATTCTCTTCCATTACTCTTTGTAAAACCTTACATATCTTCCAAAGTTCCTTGGACAAATGCGTTTCACAAAATGATTATTTAGAAATTAGATATTAGAAGAAAATGTGTAATAAGAACGAGCTGCAAAGTGATCGTAGGAGGAAAGATGTAAAATTGACTTTAACTTGGCGCTTTTTTACTTCTTAAGCCTGGGTTATGCAATGCGGCTGCCGATGGAGAAAACATTCGGGTTCTTTCACAACGTGCTGTGCCCGTACGACAGAGAGGATGAAGTACATTGGCACAAGTGCGCGGGATTAAATGCTATTACACACTTACAGTATGTGTCACTGCTACGCAATTTAATTCTAAAAGTTCTCAGATAGAATCAAACACAATTTGTGGCGAGCCATACTGCGTTAATATGTACGGTGCTTAAAATTAATCATTTGGATTTGCGATGGCTCAGAAGACTGTTAGAACCCTACATACACTCTATGTAATTTAGAAACATGAATTATTTAGCATTTTGGTTTTAGACATAAGGGATTTTCTGGTGGCCTAAGATGGAGATTAATTTTGTACCATTGGCGGTAACCATGGATACCTCAAATGTAGACGTGCTCAGGTCTAAATTAATATGTTCTTATCTTCTAAGTGAATTGTAACTTGTTGATCTAGTTTATATTTTGCAAAAGCTTTAGACGCCTAAAAAAATAGGCAGGGAAGGGATTCATTTGTATTTAGAGAATATTCTATCTTTAAGGCAGAGTGGTAACAATGTAATTGTACAATCCGCCTATTCTGGAAACTTCTATAAGCTTAGTTAAAGTCTATTTAAGAGTCACTGAGTAATCCTACTACAATCTACTGCTTCTTATAGAGCAGGGGTAGGGAACGTAACCTATAGATTAAGGATTGGCCAATGATTATAGCGCCCTCTGGTGTTCTTTTAATTCCCTCTCAGAATGTCCACCTAATACGTCCAGTAATGGTGGTCACTAGAGATGAGCGAACAGTAAAATGTTCAAGATTCAATATTCATTTCGAGTAGCCCCTCAATATTCGACTACTTGAATCGAATATCGAATCCTATTATAGTCTATGGGGGGAAAATGCTCGTTACAGGGGTAGGCAACATTCGATCAAATAGAACTTACCAAGTCCACGAGTGAGGGTCGGGCTGGATTCCCTGAGAAGTCTTCTCCGCGCAGCGTCCCCGCATCGTCATTCGGCAATGAATTCACTCTGCTAGGCATCGGGCCTGGGCAGAGACGACTGCGCATGCCCGCACTACAAGAAAATGGCCACTTACGGTCAAAGCGGCCATTTTCTTGAAGCGCGGGCATGCACAGTCGGCTCTGCCCAGACCCGATGCCTGGCAGAGTGAATTCAGGGCTGGAAGACGCCGCGGGAAAGCTGCACGGAGAAGACTTCTAAAGGTAGGAGAAGAACCAGAGTTGATTGGCCGACTGTATAGCATTCGGCCAATCATTGCTGGTTCTGCATCGATCCATTCGAATAGCGAGTGGTTCTCGATCGAGTACGAGTATTTCGAATACCATAGTATTCGATCGAATACCTACTCGACCGAATACTACTCGCTCATCTCTAGTGGTCACACATGCACAGTAGCTCAGTCCCAGGGCCTAGAGCAGGGGTCGGCAACCTTTGGCGCTCCAGCTGTTGTAAAACTATAACTCCCAGCATGCATACTTGCTCTGCTGTTCTTGGAACTCCCATGGAAGTGAATGGAGCATGCTGGGAGTTGTAGTTTCATAGCAGCTGGAGTGTTGAAGGTTGCTGACCCCTGGCGTAGAGTCTCTAGTACACAGGCAATGAAGCAATTTCGGTAATGTGCAGACCAGTCAATAAGAAACAGAGTATTAGAAAAGTGATGTATATATTTGGACAGCTAAGCTGCTCCTCCCTGCACAGTGACCCCAGCAAGAAGGTATCCCATATAGAAAAGATAAAAATGTAAAAAAATAAAATCAGAAAAATGAATATACCTTAGTATATAATAATAATAATAATAATAATAATAACAATAATAATAATAATAATAATAATAATAATAATAATAATAATAATAATAATAA
The DNA here is from genome assembly GCF_031893055.1 of Leptodactylus fuscus. Classification (NCBI taxonomy): domain Eukaryota; kingdom Metazoa; phylum Chordata; class Amphibia; order Anura; family Leptodactylidae; genus Leptodactylus; species Leptodactylus fuscus. The sequence goes on along the minus strand of NC_134267.1, from coordinate 6,117,109 downwards.
TAATAATACAATGCTGCACTTTCAGTTTCAAATATTTTTCTATGTAACTATACATACTATGCAAAACATTCATCAAATACATTTGCCATCTATTATAAACTTTAACAAATATCATAAAATTTTGCAGTTGACAACTATTGATAGGTACAGCCTGTATATAATTATCATTGATAAGCAAAATTCAATCTATAACAAAATAAACATTCCATACAATAACATAACACATAGTAACAAATTCAAGGATCATATCGAACATTCACATAGCAAGAAATAACAAGAATATCATTTACTTTGCAACATTTCATGTACAATTCCCTAATTTGTCACTTTTGGGCATACCTCTTTCTCTGCTCACACATTGTAACTTTATCCTTCAAGTTCAGTTCTACAGTAACTACACAGTTCATATATAGGATAGTCTTATGTCTTATTAGGGTCTGTCTAGATAAAATTGGGATTTAGCAATTGTAGACCTTCACCCCCCCCCCCCACTCACTTATGTTTACTAAAGCCGAAGGACTGGGTGCCCTAGATAGGGGTGGAATAGACAATGGTGGGAATTTATTAAGGTTATTAGATCTGGCACATTTTCTAGTTCATGGTCGCTTGCACCAAAACATGTGTTTCTTTGTCCATTTTCCAACTCGCTCGCCAGTTTAAAACAGAAGTTAGGGATCAGAATGGGGAAGAGATTTACTTTAACTTTCACCAGAATCTGGATTGAGTTATAGCTGAAATCTAGGCCAGTCCCTTACTCGGTCCCGGTGCACAGACCAGTCCATATCTGCCTCCAACTCTCACAAGATTAAGACCACCAATCTTAATAAATTCCCCACCATAAACGTGTCCATCATTTACCAATGTCCTTGTATTGCTGAAGGACAACTGGGAGGTTAATAGAGTTTTTTCACAATTCGGTGTGTAATAATGAAATATACTGTAGGTATTCTAGAAAATATGTGCATAAGGGACCATTGATATTTAAAGGGAAAGTCCAATTCTGTTCAAACACTATGCAACTTCTTTAATGCAGTAAAGGATTCTTTATTTTTGTATAATTAGGCCATGGTCAAGTCTAAAAAAAGGTCTTTTTGCTTTTAAAGAGAGTCTGTCAGCACTAATGAAGGTGCAAAACTACGAGGTAGAGCAAAGGATAGCAGGGGAATTTGATCTCTCAAGGAAATACTCCGGCCACAGTGCACTATACTATGAACAGTCAGGAGTAGGGTTGAGCCGATCTCGAGATTTCAGGATCGATTTTAAAATCCAATTTCCGATCAGTTTCCAGCCAATCCCAATCACAATCGTGATTGGGATCCGTTCTTTTCTGATCCCGATCGCTCAACCCTAGTCAAGGCTTCTCTATGGGAAAAGTCACTTTTAGGGTTGAGCCGATCTTGAGATAATCTCCTACCTCGATCCTGCTGGAAAAGATCGGGATCGGAATTCTGATTGTGAAATTTACTCGATCGCCGATCTTTTCAGATCCCGATCGCTCAACCCTAGTCAGGAGCCTTTTAGCATGAGAGCCCTTCATAGCACTTGCAAGAACTACACCTGGGGGATCAAAGTTAATTTTAACAGCTCTCCTTATATTAACATATGCCCTGTCCCTGTCTAGCTCATTCAGCAGTTTTGCACAATCAACACTGCTGAGAAACTCCCTAGCCAAGATAAGACGTTCCCAATGTCTTTGAGTACCATAGCACATTTAAAGATGAGGATTATCACATATTTTCTAGAACATTACAAGGTATTAGCTGTAAAAATACAGTATAAGGTTTAGATCCCCGCACTAATAAGAGACAAGTCAGCCAAACCCATTATTCTTGGTGGGTCTGGCTACCTCTCGCCTATAGTTTATGTTGACATGGAGGCTCGGGAATGTTGAACTTCATCACCACGTCCGATCCTTTGTTACGCCTGGAGATAAGCAGATAGCAGGTGCCTGAAAGAGACTCAATTCTCTCTTTCTCATTCCTATGCTACATATGGGGCAATTACAAGGAATTGTTGACAGCTGAACATGCATTCGTTGGCCAACTCTAGACTCTATTTACACTCGTGTAATGATTTCTGTTCAGACAAAGCCTTGAGGGGTCTGGTGGATTTTTATTTTTTTTTTAAAAAAGGAGACTGATAAATCCCTTAAAACTCTTTCGATGTAAATTTGACAGCAAGAATACAGCTAGAGACCGAGCCATCCCTACCATCAAAAATACCAGACAGAACCCATTAACCTTAGTGTAACCATTGCTTCAGCTTTATGTTTCTATGAAATTGTCTTTAGTAAACACGGATCACAAAAAACACATCCTATTCTCCAATCTTTTCGTCTAGTTATAGCTTTTGTCAAATCCTTTCCATGGGTCGTAAAAATTTTGAAATGCATTTCCCAAAAAGTTTGTAGCCTATCCACAAATCCAACGCTTTTCTTCACCTACTACAGTCACTAATACTGTACAATACTGAGTCTCAATTCTCAATTTTTTTTTTACCCTCAAGACTACAATTGACAACTGTTGGAATACAATCTACTACAACTTGTTTCATAAAGTATTCTTACCTGCGGGGAAACGCTCTATTGTAGGCAAGTTGTCGACCTGTAAGGTGGCGTTACCCCCACTTCTCGTAAATCGTACTACGTGGTACTTCCCATCATTAATAATTGCATTAACTTCTTCAATTGAGATGTCATCTGTTCCCACATTAAATTTGACTCCAATTTTTCCTTGGTGCTGGAAACAAAGAAAAAAAAAATAGCGCTAATTAGAATTTGTCTTGTGAAGAATGTGAAGCGCGTATAGCCGTCTTTCTTCTCTTAGGGTTGTATTTTCCAGAGCAAGTCTCTTGACATTTCGCTAAGTCTGGGACATCTTGTTCATGGATAATTGATATTCTAAATCAGTTACAGTACTTTTACTGATGGATTGAATTTGTATTTTTCTCTTTTGTCTCTGCAATTTACAAAAGTGAACAAAAACCCTTTTTCTTGCTTCATGAAACACAGAGAACCATGCGTGACTGCAAATTTCCAATTTTCGAAGCTTTGTGTAAACTCCATAAACCAATGAATGCCAACGATTCTATAGAAGCTCAAGGAGAACAGATATTTCCATAATATTAGCATTATGTATTAAAAAAAAACTCAGCTATTAAGACATTCTAAAGAAATAATGTATTCCGGTTTCTTTGTAACGAGGATGGCGCAGCTCAAATTTCATAATCGTAAAAATATTAACATATTTCATGACCTAACAAAGTCCCCTAACTTTGGTGGAGTGAATTTATACAGAACATGGCTAGTGGTTTAGTAAGGGCTCATGTACCCCAATGGCTGAAGTCCCCACTCTGTATATAGAGCCAAAGTTGGCTTTATTCATATCAAGTTTCTAAGTTTTACAGTACTTGGAGGCTTAACTTGAGGAGGTGCACAGGGCGCATTCACACCTAGACCCAGGAGCCCTAGGGAACCCTTAAGGTATCTCTGCCCAGTATAAGAGGCCAGTACTATAAACCATAGACCTAGTACAGATTATATACTGGGGCAATGAAGCTTTATGTTTCACCTCTGACAGCTTTCAGCCTCCTCTGACATGTCATTAATCCGAGTCACCTTTGAGGACCGTGTTTGGATCTCAACTGCTATGTGGCTGCATCAACGTCATGACACACTGCCTCAAAGCATCATGACGTTGATGCCCTCATGTCCTAGAGCAACTGATATTTTAGAGGAGACTGAAAGACATTGGTGTTTTTGGAAAAGAAGACCTAAGAAGGTCCCAAAAATGCCAGGAAAGATGCATATGACCTATAATTTTTCCGCACCTTCCCTGGGCCAATTATTATATTATGGGTCTAAAAAAAACCTGAGAGTGTAATAATAATTTGTGAGTGGCAAACCCCAAAAATATCCCTAGGTAGGTAGTATGGAAGCTGGAAGAATAGATCATTATAATAGTAAAGGTAGCCCCATAGTACAGGTGAACACAGGAGAGGAGTGAGGAGTCAGACTGATTTAGGCGTGGGGTGCTGGATCCGATCATGTGATCATGTGTTAAAACGAGGCCAGACATCTGATACAACCCTGAGGTTTGGTTCACATCTGCATTTGGGCCAATCCATTCCCCTCTCTCCATGAAAAATGTGGAGAGAAAAGTCATGAAAACACACACTGACCCCATGGACTACAATGGGGTCTGGAAACCACATGGACCCCATTATAATCTATGGGGATTAGATTTCTGTTTGGGTGGTCCCCAAGTAGACTCCCCGAATGGAAACCCATGCACAGAAGTGAACTGGGCCAGAGAGAACCCCATCAGTCAGGTTGAGCGATTGGGATTGGCAAAGATCAGATCCCGATCGGCGATCGAGCAAATTTCACGATCGGGATCGTCTGGAAAATGATCGGAAATTGGATATTGAAATCTCAAGATTGGCTCAACCCACTATACAATTAGGGTTGAGCGATTGGGATTGGCAAAGATCAGATCCCGATCGGCGATGGAGCAAATTTCACGATCGGAATCAGCTGGAAAATGATCGGAAATTGGATTTTGAAATCTCAAGATCGGCTCAACCCTACTATGTATATAATATGCAATTAGGGTTGAGCGATTGGGATCGGGAAACATTGGATGGGCGACCGAGCAAATTTCATGATTGGGATCAACTGGAAAATGATTGGAAAACGGATTATAAAATCAATCCTGAAATCTCTAGATCATCTCGTCCCTACCCATCAGCAACTTTAGGTGGCATAGCCATAATGAGCCTAGAGGTAGCAGCCACATCTGAGACCTGGTGCACTATAGTCCAATGGTGTCCATATTCTGTATTTTTCACTATTGCCCAGAACTGATTATAACCTATGCCCGATACATGTATGTTACGTACAAAGAGTCTTGCCTTTGTAGTAATGAGCAGTATCTTTCATTTACTGTATATACGTATATACTCAGTGACAGTGCATTATTCCAAGTGCTGTGAATTACAGCTGGCAGCGGCGTTGCTCTTAAATCTAAGTATGCAACAGATAAGTATTACAGAAAAGATCCAAGGCATAGAAAACATTTGGTTGTAATTTTTGTTAATCACAATAAAATACAAAACTCAGCGTGCGCACTCCCATGAATCAACTCTGCAACATTACACTAATACCCTAATTCCATCTTATGTGAGGAGAACACATACTGAGCTTCATTTTTTTACGATTCCATTATGCATAGAAATTCTGTAGCAGCAGACAAATGCAGAAACTTAAGGATAGGCTGGGAAAGAGCTTCAACAACTCAAGACACGGTGAGCTCACGTATGCGGGTGTCAGAATTACAATATACATGTAATGATCTACTTTAAGAGATGCTGATCAGAAGAGAGTTCCCATTTTTAGCCGCAGGGTAAAATATAATGTAAGCTAGGGGTGGAAATATGCAATGTAAACGTACAGTATGTGAATATGGGCAAAACATGTCACTCAACCTGCAGATGAATATACTTGTGGTTAGTTTTTTATGCTTTGCAGATTGTCACTACTTGTACCGTAGTCTATGATTCACTCGAGAGTATAGAGATACATCTCTCATTCCAAACTCTATATTTGTTTCACTGTTTAGCAGTCCAATAGTCAAGGGATTTCATTTAATCAAATTTAAATTAATCTAATTTAGAAAAAAATATATTAAAAAAAAAAAAAAACATCAGCTTTTGATAATAGAGAATCGGGAAATGGAACATCTTACTTTGAGTGATCTGTCACATTGGTATATTACATAGACTGAACATTGATGTCAATGAGAACTAAGCAAGGCTTCCTTTAGGGACAATGTAGCAAAATGAAACCCTGTATCTGTGTTCATTACATGCTTAGGACCCATTCCAGTTCTTTGGAAATAAGTAAAGCAGGTTCTTATTGAATACGTCCTCCCCTTACCTATCTTGTCCAAAAATATGTGTCAAGATGACCAGCTTTTCAAGACAATGACCTTGTCATATTTGATCGCAAAATTATAGGCTCGATCTGTCTCCTTTTGTTCTGTGAATTGCAGCATGTCAAGGTTTTGAGTAGTACGATGTGATATTCTGTTAAATTGATTTATTAAGAACTAAACTCAAACTATTGGAGGTTAAAGGGGGTTTCTGGGGCTTTTATATTGATCATTCTTAGAATAGGTTATCAATATTTGACCAGTAGGGATTGGGGTTGAGCCGATCTTGAGATTTCAGGATCGATTTTAAAATCCAATTTCCAATCATTTTACAGCCGATCGGGATCTGATCTTTTCCAAACCTGATCGCTCAACCCTAGAAGGGATCTGACACCTACTGACCTTAGGATAGATCATCAATATATAAGTCCCGAACAAACCCTTCACAAGATTGACATTCATGGCGTGATATATGAAGTATATTTGGAGCTTGCAGAACTTTATTGTGTTTCATTAGACCATATGTATCCACCTTGTGCCCTAAGAATAATATAGTGTATTCCTAAAATAACCCGTGTTTCCTCCATATGCTCACGATTCTGTGCGCCAGACCATATCTGTCATCATTATTGTGCCTTCAATCAGAATACATGCATTCCAGCAACCTTGATCACAAGTCCGGAATCTTTTGATCAGCGAGTTTGATGTTTACTAATTACAAGCATCACTTTCCTGCTACGCAGGATAAACACCAGATCAAATATTTCAGAACATTTGCTCTATTAAATGATGAGATTTTCTACACTCTCAGGGATTTGAACACCAGTACTCCAGCGCTGCAAGGCTGCAGTGCTAACCACTGAGCCACCCTGTGGCCCGTATACACTTATTTTTACACTTTATACTGCCATCCCATGACATGAAGAGTGGTGGGTGGATTAAGGGCTAGTTCACACGTAAACAAAGGGGCAGATTTGGACAGCAAATTTCGCTTCAAAATCCGCCCCTTTACAATGGTGATCTATGTAAACCACCGGGCTTTTTTTTTCCGCTAGCGGTGGGCGAGAAAAGAAAGGACATGCCCTTTCTTCAGGCGGAAGACGCGCGGGCTCAGCCGCGTGGCTTCCGCCCCCGGCAGCTCCCTCCTATGTTGGCTCATTCATTTGAGCCGACAGCGGAGGGGAAAGCTGCGACCGCGATGGTCGCGGCAGGCGGGTTTTGACAAGAGAGAGACGCGGCTCACCGCATCTCTCTCCGTGTCAAAACCCGCGCGGGCAGTTCACGTGTGAACTGACCATAAGTATAACATTCATGCCATAGTCCAACGTCAAGTTACACCAACTGGATCTTCTCAAAGAGAACCCAAACCCTCAAGAGAGACTCTGTACTGACTTCAACATTAATACTCATTGACCGGACTGGTCATGTGAATTTTTAGATATCATCACAATGAAGAAGCATCTAGAGCTCATGTTTGCCCATATTTCCAGCAGTCTGAAAGCCATGATGACATTGGCAAGGGTCCTCTACCCAGCTGTTCAACTGTTTACATAGACACATTGCGGCCTCTTTACTACTTCACAAGGACAACACATTTGTATGGATGCTTGGTGTCCCGGCTAAGCCCATTCCCTTGAATGGGACTGAGCTGAGAACAGACCATATGACAAATAAATATGAAGTTGAATGGACTGTCAAGCAAAAGTAGACCCTCAAGGAGTGCCACTGCCCCTTCAAACACCTGATCCCGGGTGCTGGACCCTTAAAGATCTTCAGTTGTTGATCTATCCTAACCATAAGTAATCAATTAATGGGTCCGGAAAATCCTTTCAAGCATGTAAAAGTATCATCTAAAATGAAGAGATGCATATAATCCTTTATATAAGGAGGAGTCTATATTAACCTTTAGCTGGGCATTTGTATATGAAAGCTCTGCCTCTTCCATGTACCTTTGGGATGAAATACTAAGACTCCAATATCATAAAATTCAATACAACATTGCAACATTGTAGCAAAATACTTGACAGACTGCAATCCATATCACAACCACTGGGTGGCCACAAATAGACACAAATAGAATAGACGTCTTGTGACCAAGCCTTGCAAAATCATGGTGCTTTTTTAAAAAAAAAAAAAAAACTGATCATCTCATGCCAGACATATTGAGAGAGATATTAATCCAAGAATAAAGGATTCATTCTGCTGTAACTTCTGGAGAGCTAAGAATAAGTTTCATAGAAAAATAATAATAAATGGGCATTCAAATTCTTTAAAATACTAAATAAAAAATATCATACAGTATAAAAGATTGAATTCCAAGCAGGATAATGGCGATCTGAAGGACCAGAAGCAGAACATTTCCAGTAAACCCATTGTTATCGCCATACGTGAGATGCTCGTGAGGGTTCCCCATTAATGGATCATTCTTAGAACTAGACATGAATTTAAAGGCTAATAATTTGTGATTTTTTTTCCCACCTTGTAGTGAGAGTGAACTATATAGAATTACTGAGTGATAATATTTCTAGTCTTTAACCTTTAAAAGCCAAAAACGGATAATAACCATGTGAAGGAAATAAGAGATTAAGGCGCTGATAGACTCTTGTCTCACTTTTCTGCATCTTCTAGATGTCTTACAAAATTGAACGTGACAAATTCCAAACTTTAACGAGAATTAAATATTTATTGAGGAACTTGAATGGAGTTGATGTTACCCGTTTTACATCAGATTTCCAGGGATTTTACATTAATGGAGTATCTTCATTATAGTTCATGAATATCTGAGGGTGAAGAGGGGCTACAACCTCCTGGGCAGCAGAATGTGTTAGCACCAGTGTGTCCTTGCTGACAACTTTGTGGCTGAACATGTCCAGATATGTGAGTTGTAAGAGGAGCAGCATTTTGCAACATATCTCAAAGTGATCTGCTAACTATCCTGTGTTTCTATATCCAGCAGCGCCACCTAGTGGCTGTGTGGTTATTTGTGGCCTTTCAAGGGCTTTGTTCATATGTTTCAATATTGGATTGCAGTATTTTAATTATAACTAAATTACAATTCAGTGTGGATACATCTGTAAACTGCTACTACTGTATCAGTAGGTTTATTCTGCATTTTGGTGAGTTTATTCTGCTTTTTGAGTAGGATCCCATCAAATGTTACTTTCCTGTACTATTACATGACATCAGTTCCAATTAAAGTGCTTTAAAGGGGTTGGCCACTTTCAGACCAATATTGACAAACAAATGTACAATAAAAAGAGATACAATTTTCCAATCTACTTTCTGTATCTATTCCTCACAGTTTTCTAGATTTCGGCTTGCTGTCATTCATTCTGTTATCTCTAGAGAATAAAAGTCTGACCATGGTCATGTGATATACAGTCCGTGGTCATGTGATGAGTACACAGGTGTCGCTCGTTATAGTCACAGTACAGTAATCAGACACCTGTGTGCTCATCACATGACCATGGACCGTAAATCACATGACCATGGACCGTAAATCACATGACCATGGTCAGACTTTTATTCTCTAGAGGTAACAGAATGAATGACAGCGAGCCAAAATCTATTAAATTGTGAGGAATTGATACAGAAAGTCTATTGGAAAATTGTATCTCTTTTTATTGTACATTTGTTTGTCAATATTGGTCTGAAAGTGGCCAACCCCTTTAAGTACAGAATCTAGTTTCTTAATAACCCTATTAGACAATTGTGGGCATCTCTGTAGTTGACTATTTTAGGGTTTATCACTCATTTCACAAGCAGAACTGAATTTTTTTTTATCCGTATTGAAATGTCAGAGAAGTATTTACAGTATAATGTTATTTGTAAGTTGAGACTTGTCTTCTCCAGGGATGACACAGCGGCAGCTGTACTGTGATGTTAGGAATTATATGTGAAGAGTTCAATGTCTTGACCTTGAATATATTTGCAAGTAATAATGATAGAAAATAACTTGGTTTCTAAGCTTCTCTTCTTCTATAGACTCCTCCTATGGAGTGAGCGGTAAAAGTGAAGGGAAAACCAATTGATTGACAGCTATGGCTCCAGCATTGGGGCCCTCACTGGTCAGAGATTTATCACCTATCACTTATGTCACTTTGAGAGTCGGGATTGGGGAAGTTGTAAGGAATTCACATTTTTGTCAGGGCTCCCTGTCTGGTCAGAATTGCAATAAGCGATCAGATGTTCCAAAGTTCACCATGGTCATGACTAAGGATGGGCGAAGCTCTAAAAATTTGTTTCGTTTCAGGTTCCGAATGTTTTTTGGTCAAACAGATCGAACCGGAAGTTAAATTATGATATTTTCCGGGGTCTCTTCAGACCCCAAAGTGTAATAGGTGGAGGCCCAGGGGAGGTGTAAAAAATAACAAGCAATTATACTCACCTTCACTCACCTCTGGGTCCTCTTCTGGGCTTCAGATGACATCAGGATCACCACTGAGTTCTGTCATTGGGGTGCATAATCTCTACCATAAAAAAATGAATAAAAGGAATTACTTGGCACTCACCGAGAATAGCGTAAAAAGTTGAAACTTTATTGAAGAATGTCCATACAAAGTTTTAAAAGCGGGAGGAGGCACGCTCAGCAACCGGGCGACAGCTGTTTCGTATACAAAATATACTTTTTCAAGCTCGAGCTTGAAAAAGTATATTTTGTATACGAAACAGCTGTCGCCCGGTTGCTGAGCGTGCCTCCTCCCGCTTTTAAAACTTTGTATGGACATTCTTCAATAAAGTTTCAACTTTTTACGCTATTCTCGGTGAGTGCCAAGTAATTCCTTTTATTCATTTTTTCACATTTCTTTACTCTGGACTTAGAGCACCACCACATTTAGCGTTTTTTTGTCTCCCGTGCAGATATATACCTCTGTATGAGTAGTGCCACCTATACCTACGTGCATCTTTGGAAGTAATCTCTACCATAAACCCGAATGAGGAGCCATGGACATGTTTGGAGGTGTCACCAGAAAATTACCATTTTTTAAAGCCAAGTTTTTAATCTTTCTTAAGAGCTTTAGATAATTTATTTCTAACCAGGTTACTATTTATAATGAAAAAAATAAAAATAAATTGTGCTATATACCACAATTTTCACTCTGATGACTAAGCCTAATAACAGACTGACACTGTCAAATTCTGAAGGCGTTTTCTTTGCAGCAGTCACCTCATTTCCATCACAAACAGGGTTGCAGAAGAAGATAAAACCTCTCTAGATAATTCCATTGACCCCTCATTGAATAAACAAGTGACAATAGATGAAGTCACTCCTTGTTGTTCCCGCACAGAACATCCTAGAAACCTCTCCCGCACACCTCACTGATCAGCTCCAGACTATTACCGCCGTAGAGCCCTACAAAATACTCTAAGATTATTCTAGGAGTCGCCTAATGAGATAACTGAGAAATAATTGATCCCTTGCAGCCAATTGCAAATTCTATCCATAAAATTAGAAATTTTGATTTCTAAGCTTCTGACGTATTTATTTTTGCTTTATTATTTTCTGCTAAATTTAGAAATTTCCCGAAGTTTTCCAAACTTTCTTCAACTATTTTCTTACTGCCTAAAACAGCGTGAGGGATTTTTTTTAATTTTTTTTGTCCCTTGGAAGACACTAGTTCACAGATGACAACTCGGAGCTCTTATTTAATTAAGAAGGATTCTTGAAATGAAGGAGGGGATGTTAAGTGGCTAGCAGATGTGAGAAGCCTTTTTGGCCTGCAGCGGAATATCACTCGCATTAAGAAAGTGCAAATGATTTGCAGAAATGCATAATTAAATCTCTTGCTGCGAAATACAGTATTCACCCCTTAAGCACCGGAATACCGAGCCATACACTAAATACCATTATGGCCGCCGGCCTCGGGGGGGATTCGCGATATAAAAATAAACTGTTTTTTGCTAAAATAGCTAAAGGTTGAGTTTAGCCAAAAGCAATATGTAATAAAGAAAATAAAAAAACATTGAGGCAATAAATCACGTGTGATAGATTCAATCCGCCCTTTTCATTGCATGACCCTGTTTAGTAGCAAAGCTCCACCTGAAGATCTATGCACTGCCATTGCAGTGATTTCCGTGATCTATCGCTGACACGACACCATTGCCCCAGGAACCACCTCACAAAACGCAACAGTTTTAAAAGACATATGGTATAGGGCCGCGCGCAGCAGCCAGCTGAATCTTATTATCCACTCAGCACCATTACTTCTCCATACAAAATTACATTTTCCTACCAAATATCGAGTAAAGAATAACTTAGTTGCGAAGCGTTTACAATTTGTATCAATAACAGGGGATATTTAACTCAATGCCCCGATGTGGATGAGGAAACGTTTAAGGGAATATTTTTTTGCTGAAGGCGCAGAATATCTTTATTATGGATATTCCCATTATATAGGAAATGCTAAATAAGATCCATATTGGGCTCCGTACAAAGGCTGCAAAGCACAGCAAATGGGAACAAGATGCGAAAATATAGTGCAGAGATAGTCAGGATTCATTTCAAGACCTTGATCAACTCTTAAAGGGATATTTAATAGAGCTGGATTTGTTCAATGGGTATTTAGGCTTTCTAAGATTGATGATTTATCCTTTGGATAAGATCAATGGAATTTCGACAAGCCAGACCCCTTCTGATCAGTTGAGTGACAGGCTGATGTCATGTTGATAGATTACATGCCCTATGAGCAGCTCAGCCCCAAAGGATAGGTCATCAATGTTGTAGGGAAGAAAAGAAAAAAAACGTAAAACCCCCTAAAAAAAATTCAGAGAATTCAGCTGAACCCTTCTATGTAGAGATTTGGCAACTATCCCCTTAATGATTAGAAGAAATAGACTTATAATGTGCAGTTGTCACATCCTTACTCATTCAGACTTCAGCGCCATCCTCCGGCCGCATGCTACGTGTACAGCTTTGATTCCTTGTGTCAGGTTTTCTTGTACTGTCTGAACACTTCCCTATTCCCTCACCTCTGTAATAGATTTCCCACCACGCCTTTGTTTCCCTCTGCTCTTCAAATAGTTAATCTTAGCCTTACCCGTATGATTGACAGCCTGTCTTACTATCAAAGTCTGGGGCAGGTTCTATATTGTTTTCTCACACTCACCTTTGTGCTTGCTATTTGCCTTTCTCTGTGTGTGTTGGCTCTATACTGTTACTGTTTGTATTTGCATTTCTGACCTCTGGCTTTTCTTGTGACTATTCTCTTGGATTTTGATTTTGTACTGCACTGCTCAACTGGTTCTGACCCCTTGACTATCTGACCTCCTATTTGTTATTATTTATCTTGTCTTGGTCTGTGTTATCGCCTATACCAAGAAGGGACTGTCACCCAATTGTCCTCTGTCGCCCAGAGCAGTGATGCAAGTAGGTAGGGACAGAGAATGGGTTCAGTTTAGGACTCTCTCTCTTGTCGTTCCCTCCTCCCAGGGTTCACCAGCATCTACTGAGGAATCTCTCTTCCAGCAAGTCCCTTACACCAGTCCTTGATTTGATTCTCAGAAGAGATAAGCTACCACCCAAGGTGTCTGGCAGCACATTACTCCTCTCTCCCAACTGACAAACAATCCATGCAGGATGAACCAAGCATGCATTACTCAAACCTGGCTTGTTTGAGACAATATTTTTTATTATGGGATATGTTGATTCTTTTCCATAATGATCAGGATGAAACATAAGACTGGATTAACCTCTAAGCCCTTCTCTCTATGCATGAAGAGTAGTAGAAATCCATCTCCTTGCTCTTAGCTATTCAGATCTCCTATACACTGTGCCACTAACCAAAATTGTAATTCACAAAAGAAGACCATCTGCAGTTTGAGGGTATATTTAGTAAGGTCACGCACCGTAGCACCTATTACTGAAAGTCTATGAGCTGTGACCTCTTACACTGCATACAACAAATTGTCAGTGGGATTGAATGAAGTATCTGATTGCCTCTGGCACTGGTTTCCAAAAAAGAACTGTTCCAGAATTTTTGATGTTAAGATATGTGTTTCCTTATTGTGGTTATCTGGGAGAGCTTCAATAATTACTTCCTCTTTGGTTTTATCTCTGATGTACTGCGGGTTTGCAGACCGGTTTTTTTTTTCTGACCCCTTAGTTGCTCCAGCTCTTTCGTCCTCTTCTGTGTTCATTGCTAGTTAGTTCTACTATGGGGGCTGGCAGGTTAGATCAGTAAAGCCAGCTTCCATAGTATAGGTAACTAGCAGTGAGATTAGGAGAGGAGGGGAAGCAACTGGTTTCGATCATGGGATCCGATGCTGGTTTCGATCATGTGATCCAGTTTTGAACTATCCTGGAAACCCATGGTTCTTCACAGAATCATAGAACCATGGAGGAAGTAAGTTACATAGTTACATAGTAGATGAGATTCGATGAAGACATCAGTCCATCAAGTCCAACCTATAACCCTACAATCCCTACAGTGTTGATCCAGGGGAAGGCAAAACCCCCCATGAGGCTCATGCAATTGCCCTATTGGAACACTCCCTGGAGAGACCCTGTAATTTCTTTCTTTGTTAATCCCAAGATGGAGATGACCAGCTGTGAAAAAAAACATGATTTTACGATACTATTGGACATTGTTAAATTCTTAGGCCCTGTTCACATCTGCGGTCAGGCTATTCTGTTATCGGCCTATCCATATGAAATATGCGAAGAGCAAGCAGTTTTTTTCTCTCCGCATTTTTCTTTCGGAAACCACATGGACCCCATTAGTCTATGAAGTCCGTGAGTTTCCTTAGGTAACCCCTTTTGCAGATAGGTTTCTGTTCTGTGGGGAGCAGGTCCCAAATGGAAACCCGAGTGCAGATGTGAACTAGGCCTTATATGTCTATGTTTGGCTACCAGTTTTATGTGAAATGCCACAGGTCAAGCATGTCACAATAGCACAATGAATTTGTATTACGAATAATCGGAGCTCTTAATGAGATTTATGGACGGACATATCTGTAAGAACATTTTGTTTTCCCATTACAAATTGTTTCGCTTTGTACAATTCAGTTACCACACTGGAAGAAATCATAAATATTCTGCCCTCAAATAGAGTTGTCAATATCTTCATTCATTGCACATTTTCATTTTAAGCAAATATCTTGTCTGATGGTTGCGTCTCGCACAAACCTCACTGAATTATTTACTTCTTTCTGCAGTTTTAAATTGCTAAATATGTTATTTACTGCGTATTTGCCTTAGGAGGTTATCGAGTAGAAGAAACATTGATGGAATTTTTAAATACGGAGATATTTTGTGAGTCTCCATAGAAAGGTTTAATCTCCTTATTAGTTGTAAGTCATAATTAGACAATGACAAAACCTCTATAGAATGGGGAAATTAGTCTTAAATTAAAATAATATAGAAAATAACTTCATAATATGTAAAAGAAAATGTGAATAATAACCCATAAAAATTATTTAAAGGGTCAGTCCCGGTGTTCACATCCCTTTAAGTAATGCTGTATTTAAAAGGAATGCAAAAGAAGTTATAATGTGGGAAGTAAAATAAATGTAGCATTGAAATGAATGGAGTGTAACCATCAAATTGTGTAACTTGTGTCAATTTACAGTTTGTACATCCAGAGGTCATTCAAAGGGTCGGGTAGTTTTTAACATTCTTACATATATCTTTAATTCTCTTTTCTTCTCCTAACAAGCTCATCTACTGTTAGACTTCCAGTCATGTGACCAGCAACTATGAATGGGTTTCTATAAACTCAGGTCACATGACAGGAAGTCCACAAGATTGACAGGAAGTAGATTGATGGTACCTTATAATACCCTAACAAGCAAAATATTTTCAGCATTTTCAGGATATGGAACAACTTGCTCATTGATGGAGTCTAACTTCTGGGGCCCCACCAATCACAAGAAACATTTTTGAATGGAGCCCCAGGACAGTGTTTGTTACTCCTTTGATTTCAATGAGCGTCGAGATAGTTGAATGGTCTCATGGAACGGAATAGAGTGATAGGCGTTGTCTGTCCTTTTACTCCAATTAAAATTGGAGTTCTCATGATCATTGGGGGTCCTAGCTGTTGAATCCACACCGCTCAGATAGTTATCCATTATCTTAGGCCAGGGGCTAAATTGTTGTAACTAGAACACCCCTTTAAATAAAAGCTTAGTGGGGCGAACCCAATCTTTGACCAAGGTGAAAGAAATTCTAGTTATATTTTTTTGTAAGTGTCTTGACAATCGATTCAAAAATTTATTGAGAAACCCAATTTTCTTTTCGAGATTCGTATCTATTTTCCAATCATTACGTATCGATCACTGGTCTTAGAAGCAATCTGCTTGCCTGTTGGAGTTGCCACTTTTACGATCTGACTGTTTAGGAATAGAAGATGCTTGGAAGTCTTGAGAGAAGTGCCTGTAGACAGCTTGTGCTTGTAATTGCCATGCTGAGCAGCGGTTAGCCCCAGTGTGACAGTTTGTCTGTAATCATATCTACAGCGCCATGATAAAGGGCAGGCGAGCGCATTGTATGAAACACGAGTGATGAATCTGAATTTCTGGTTCACGGCTCAGCAATCAGCATGGGGCTGAGGAGGATGATTGATTACTAACTGTGTTTACATAGTGACTCTGAAAGGGTGATTCTGGAGAACAAGGAACCTTGACCATCTGACATCTGCTCCGAACAGGTGTGAACCATTGCTGGCTCTCCGTACCGAAAGACGTGCTGGCTGTAGGAGGAAAGTGGAAGGATTAAATCTACATCTCCCACTCGTCGTAACAGATGAGGACACCGGTCATGTCCGTGGAATTTGGTGGAAATTTAATTGGGTTGCAAGTGGAAAAATAATAAGTTATTACATAGCTAAAATAAAAGACTTAAACAATTATTAAAGGACTGTTTCGGGATTTAGTTATTAATGGTCCATCTTTGGATAGTTCATCAATATTATATTGGTGGGTAGGGTTGAACGATTGGGATCGGAAAAGCTCCCGATCGGCGATTGAGCAAATTTCATGATCGGGATTGGCTAGAAAATGATCAGAAATTGGATTTTGAAATCTCAAGATCGGCTCAACACTAAAAGTCACTTTTCCCATAGAGAAGCATTGACTAGGGTTGAGCGATTGGGATCAGAAAAGATCAGATTCCGATTGGCAAGTGAGCAAATTTCATGATCAGGATTGGCTGGAAAATGATTGGAAATCAGATTTTAAAATCAATCCTAAAATCTCCAGATCGGCTCAACCCTATTGGTGGGGGTTCCACCATGGTAGACTAGTCACTGGGATTTACTCACTTGGGGGAATTTATTAGGACTCGTCTTAATATTTTACTATTATGTGTACTGGCGTGAGAGGTGTCAGGATTATGAAGAGGCCTTAGCTCTATTCTTAATACTAGCCTACCTTGGGAGGTCCGAAACACCCGAAATTAAATCTATGCAGTCAGGAACTGGTGTATATTTATGACATGAATTGCGCCTTTTTTCCTTCTTGACTCCTTCCCGTTCCACCTATTTTCACAATCGTGGTGTAGAATAGTGGCACAACATTGAGGCAAATATGGGTCATCCGTGCCCATCTATACCAAGCTGATATTAAGAAGCAGATTTGAAGTGGTCTATGAACGGTGACCGGTAAATGTCATGGACCCCATACAACACCCCTAGCCACAATGTGCTTGAGGTGAGTCAATAAATGACATTTCAAGAAAACTTATCTGTTGCCAAAGCTGTATTTATTTGTTTCTTTTTGCAAAAAACTCAAACTTTAAGATGAGCTCTAACGTCTCAATGTGCCCAAATGGTCTACCCTTTCTAAGAAGCCTTGATGGTTTAGTGATCCATTGGAAGTGATTTGGAAATCAAACTGGTTGTCAGAAACGAATGCACTACAGTAACTTGGGAACTGGAATTCAATTTTAAACATCTTGTCAAAAAGAGCAATTCGCTGACTTATTACTGCTCAAATTTTTATTTTTATTTGCGTTCCGTCCCTCTACTTTATATTACACGGAACATATTTTCTCTGTACATGACATACAAATGAAAAAGAAAAGAAAATGACCATGGCTAATATTATATTCAGGACTCTCGTGACCCGTTGTGTTTAGTATTTGGCTTTTATTGTTACAAAACGTCACAAAGAAATAAACAGACAAAAGAATAACACAAAGGAGAACGGAGACGTTGTTGATGCCAACCAATGGGCTCGTTCCATTTCAATCTTCCTAAGTGAAAACTCTAAACTGATGGGTTGTTATAAGTAGAACTACCAAACCCTATGTAGATATATGTAAGCAGTCAACCAATCAGAATCCTGCTATATTTATACAGAAGAAGCAAAGTTTAACTTGACGCTTACATTTTATCAAGCCATTGAAAAGCCATTAAACGAACTGACCTAAAGTTCATTTAATTCACAGACAGGGTTACAATAGAAGATAACGCCTCTGACAATAGATGATATTCACTGCATCCTCCCAATAGATATCACAGCTTATCTACTTCCCCCCCTCCCTTCACAGAACATGTCTTGAAGACTCTTCCACGGACCTCAAGGAGTTTCCTGTGGTCATGACTATGCTGTAAAGCAGATCACTAAATGCCGTTATCAGAGCAGAGGCGAAGCTCAGGCAAGATGGCCACCCCATAATCATGTACAGAAAATGGAAAAAAAATCTAATAAAACCAATAGGGAGATGCATTCCTTTAATGTGATGAGTCAAGTTAAACTTTGCTACAACAGTAATCCTATAATTGGTTGGTTTTGGATACACTTTTGCTTAGATACACCATTCTTATACAATTCTATGTGTAAAATGTCCTAAAATGTTGATAAAATGCTCCGATATACAAACAGCATTAATCCTGGAGAATCTCGGGTCATTAATGTCTCTGCAGCGCTTGACTAGACATGACAAATGATGGTTTGTCCCCTCTCCCCGCCACCCCGCGGGCGATACACCTTCAGCATGGCCGCCGCCTGTCATCGGATTCCCCTATTGTAACTAATTAAATGTCCGCGAGAAAGAATTCAGAAATTCTACAACATTAATTACAACTAATTACCTGCTTTACCATATATTAATATCCAGCTAGGAGGACTTAAGGGCTAAGTCTAGGTTCATACACATATACTGAAGGCAGAGTTACAGATGGAGGGCACCGCGGGCGCCGAGTCCTCACACATCATCATTCTTCTAAACATTTCTCCTTATTCAGGAAGATTTTCAGTCTAAAAATCTCCAGCGTCTCTCCAGTTACCAAGATAATGAAATGTTGCAATATTATCTAATTAGGAGAGTTCACCAATATATGACGGGTGGAGGTCTGACCCCGGGACCCCCGTAGATCAGCTATTTAAAAGGCCCCCCAATGCTTATTCCTGTGTATTAGATGATGATGTCCCGTTCATCAGTTACATGATACAGCTGCAGCTCAGTCCTATTCAAGTGAAAGGGGCTGAGCTACAACACCAAGCACAGCCCCGACAATATATATAGCATTGTGCTTGATATTCAGTGCAGAGGCCACGGCCAAAACAACGCAGTCTCTTCATGGAGCTCCGCAGGTGCAGCCCCACCGATCATATACAGATGACAAATGGAATATATACTCAGTTCTAACTTGGTAGACATAAGATCGATAGATAAAGAAGAAGATGCAGTCAGGTAAACTGATGAATAGGTATTAGATTTGCAATAGATACAATAGAAATGTAAAATAGATAGATAGATAATAGAAAGGAAGAAAGAAAGAAAGAAAGAAAGAAAGAAAGAAAGAAAGAAAGAAAGAAAGAAAGAAAGAAAGAAAGAAAGAAAGAAAGAAAGAAAAAAGAAAGAAAGATAAGAGATATATACCTGTAGATAGATAGATGATAGATAGAGAGATAGATAGATAGATAGATAGATAGATAGATAGATAGATAGATAGATAGATAGATAGATAGATAGGAGATAGATAGATAGATAGATAGATAGATAGATAGATAGGAGATAGATAGATAGGAGATAGATAGATAGATAGATAGATGATAGATAGATAGATAGATAGATAGATAGATAGATAGATAGATAGATAGATAGGAGATAGATAGATAGATAGATAGATAGATAGGAGATAGATAGATAGATAGATAGATAGGAGATAGATAGATAGATAGATAGATAGATAGAATACATAGGAGATAGATAGATAGATAGATAGATAGATAGATAGATAGATAGATAGATAGGAGATAGATAGATAGGAGATAGTTAGAAGATATATAGATAGGAGATAGATAGATAGATAGATAGATAGATAGATAGATAGATAGATGATAGATAGATAGATAGATAGATAGATAGATAGATAGATAGATAGATAGGAGATAGATAGATAGATAGATAGATAGATAGATAGGAGATAGATAGATAGATAGATAGATAGATAGATAGATAGATAGGAGATAGATAGATAGATAGGAGATAGATAGATAGATAGATAGATAGATAGATAGATAGAAGATAGATAGATAGATAGATAGATAGATAGATAGATAGATAGATAGGAGATAGATAGATAGGAGATAGATAGATAGATAGATAGATAGATAGATAGATAGATAGGAGATAGATAGATAGATAGATAGATAGATAGATAGGAGATAGATAGACGGGTAAGGCAAATGAAAATATCAGTGACAGAACAGCTTTCATTCGCTCTATAATGCTTTTGGCAATGGTCTATTTTCTGCCATTTTGCTGCCATCAGAAGAGATTTGATGAGCGCTCCTAACCAACTCACTGAGCCACATCATATAGCTGCGAGCACTCATGAAAAAATATTGATTTTTGTTACCTTTCTCCAGCTGTAAATTTCTTTTGAAACGTGACAGAAATGGGAAAGTTGAATTTACAAGCGTACCAATTATGGCGGCTGCGTCCATCAATCCATCACTCAAACCACAAAACAGAACCAGGTTACAATCCAGATAAATGATCGATGGCTGATGACTTTTGGCAATGAAACACCATATTAACATGAAGAAGAACATGCTAGAGTTGTAGTCACGATGGGAGGGGGAGGGGAGCTTGACAATGACATATTACTATTCCATGTACTGAAGTCATTCCAACAATACAATAGTAAATTATTCATTGGGTCCTTTATTAAGGGTTCGCTAGGATGGGCTGTAATATGGGAATCCGTCACCCCCAGCCCTGTATCTCAATACCATGGCCAAGGCTGAATGGCGCCCAGCATAGGAGGTGCAGAGCTCAGCCCCTGGGCTAAGTAAGCACATACAGTAGGTATATACAGTATATATTGGACACACATTATGTATGTATATCTATATCTGCAGAGGGAATAGAATAATGCAGAAGTGGAAGGTCTACATTTCTATATAGCTCAACGCAGGTCTCCATTTACTTGCCTCTTTGGCACTTTACAGCAGCACTTGCATAAAGGTGGACCCTATACCTTGTGGACCAAACACCCCGTGGACTGTATACCCTGTGCAGCACATAACCTGTGCACCACATAACCTGTGGACCATATACTCTATGGATTTTATACCCTTGGCCCCTTGTTTAGATACAGTTGTGTCCATCCTGACCTCTGTAAATTTAGTAGAGAGAACAAATATTTTTCACGACTCAAATTTGAAACATTGTTGCAATGTATCGGCATGGTGCAGATCCCATCACAACCACTAGGTGGCTACATATAGACTCACACTGTATAGTATAAACAACTGCTGTCAAAAAAATCACGTTTTTTTTTTGAAAAGCTAGTCATCTTGTCTCATCATCTTGGAATGGCGTGAGCCATGAGGAAAGGTATTGTAGGGCCCATCTGCAAAATGGTATTTAACAAAGATCTGCCACCAGGTCAGTAAATTCCAATGACATACATCATTTTGAGCATATTTGTGTTTTGCTTACTTAAATCCATCCAGCTATTCCAAAGATATAAGCCCTAATATTGATGCATATTAGGGTAGACTAGCCAAGTGGGTGGTAACACTGGTTTCTATGGAGGTCTCTGTGTTCTGTATGTCATGCAGTGTTACCGCCCACTTGGCTAGTAGTCACTACTATGTACCAACACTATAAAAGCTTATATCTTTGGAATGGCTGAACAGGGTTGGATGATCAAACCACTGAAATGCTCAGGGTGACAGCATCTATTTGTCCATATGTGTCACTGGACTTTTCACTCTCTGAACACTTTCTCCCATTGGTGGATCCTGCAGTGGATCGCGCCATTATTAGCCTGTTATAGGGGACTCCTCCAACAAAGAAGAAGTTTCCAAAGTGGACAATTCTTTTAAAGTAAAGAAACCTGTTTCCTACAAAAGAAAAATGATAATAAACTAAAGCTGCAACTTTCTTAAGCTGAAACAATCAGTAAAACCAACACAATTTGTTACAAATCAATAGCAGTGTGAAAGCAGAACAAATCACGCTGGGCTGGAGACAGTCACTCATCCATTGTTTCCAAAACCTGAGTACAATATATGTGCAACAAAGGTAAATTACTCATGAATCGGCGCTGGAAACATTAATGCAATTGTACTAACACAAAGCAATGCTGATTCCCATGAATCTGAATGGTATATACTCGATGTTACTCATCATGTCATTGCCAGGGGTATATACTGGTACAGTCATGTAGGATGCACATATCACAAGCTGATACTATCTGCAGTTATGAAGCTCATATTTCCACTCGAGTTTGCTCTTAGTTTTGATCATTAGCTCAACATTATGGCAGTCATAAAATATTCCCCTTTAAATGAATGATCTAGTTTAGAAATCTTATCTTAAAACACCCTACTGGGGTTGAGCCGATCTTAAGATTTCAGGATCGTTTTTAAAATCCGATTTTCGATCATTTTCCAGCCGATCCCAATCCCTCAACCCTACACCCTATTAATGAGCAAATCAAAGTGACCCCTCCTTGGGGACCTCAACTATCAGCCATATAAGTTTATAGATACATTGTATCCTTTATGTAACTCTCTATACATATGTAGGTAAAGTAACAATTCCACGTTCTTGTATAAGTCCAACCATGATTTGTTACTTGTTACTAGAGATGAGCGAACACTAAAATGTTCGAGGTTCGAAATTCGATTCGAACAGCCGCTCACTGTTCGAGTGTTTGAATGGGTTTCGAACCCCATTATAGTCTATGGGGAACATAAACTCGTTAAGGGGGAAACCCAAATTCGTGTCTGGAGGGTCACCAAGTCCACTATGACACCACAGGAAATGATACCAACACCCTGGAATGACACTGGGACAGCAGGGGAAGCATGTCTGGGGGCATAAAAGTCACTTTATTTCATGGAAATCCCTGTCAGTTTGCGATTTTCGCAAGCTAACTTTTCCCCATAGAAATGCATTGGCCAGTGCTGATTGGCCAGAGTACGGAACTCGACCAATCAGCGCTGGCTCTGCTGGAGGAGGCGGAGTCTAAGATAGCTCCACACCAGTCTCCATTCAGGTCCGACCTTAGACTCCGCCTCCTCCGGCAGAGCCAGCGCTGGCCAATCAGCGCTGGCCAATGCATTCTATTAGCGTGAACTGAGTTTGCACAGGGGTTCTAGTGCACCCTCGGCTCTGCTACATCAGATTGCTACATCTGATGTAGCAGTGCCGAGTGTGCATCAGATGTGTAGTTGAGCAAAACTGACTCAGCACTGCTAAGTCTGCATTCGCATAGGAATGCATTGGCCAGCCTTCGGCCAATCAGCGCTGGCTCTGCCGGAGGAGGCGGAGTCTAAGGTCGGACCTGAATGGAGACTGGTGTGGAGCGATCTTAGACTCCGCCTCCTCCAGCAGAGCCAGCGCTGATTGGTCGAGTTCCGTACTCTGGCCAATCAGCGCTGGCCAATGCATTCTATTAGCCCGATGAAGTAGAGCTGAATGTGTGTGCTTAGCACACACATTCAGCTCTACTTCATCAGGCTAATAGAATACATTGGCCAATCAGCGCTGGCCAATGCATTCTATTAGCTTGATGAAGCAGAGTGTGCACAAGGGTTCAAGCGCACCCTCGGCTCTGATGTAGCAGAGCTGAGGGTGCACAAGGGTTCAAGTGCACCCTCGGCTCTCCTACATCAGAGCCGAGGGTGCGCTTGAACCCTTGTGCAGCCTCGGCTCTGCTACATCAGAGCCGAGGGTGCGCTTGAACCCTTGTGCACACTCTGCTTCATCAAGCTAATAGAATGCATTGGCCAGCACTGATTGGCCAGAGTACGGAATTCGGCCAATCAGCGCTGGCCAATGCATCCCTATGGGAAAAAGTTTATCTCACAAAAATCACAATTACACACCCGATAGAGCCCCAAAAAGTTATTTTTAATAACATTCCCCCCTAAATAAAGGTTATCCCTAGCTATCCCTGCCTGTACAGCTATCCCTGTCTCATAGTCACAAAGTTCACATTCTCATATGACCCGGATTTGAAATCCACTATTCGTCTAAAATGGAGGTCACCTGATTTCGGCAGCCAATGACTTTTTCCAATTTTTTTCAATGCCCCCGGTGTCGTAGTTCCTGTCCCACCTCCCCTGCGCTGTTATTGGTGCAAAAAAGGCGCCAGGGAAGGTGGGAGGGGAATCGAATTTTGGCGCACTTTACCACGTGGTGTTCGATTCGATTCGAACATGGCGAACACCCTGATATCCGATCGAACATGTGTTCGATAGAACACTGTTCGCTCATCTCTACTTGTTACCATCCCACTTGTATGGCCATTCTATCATCATGGCATCCCATATAATTGGCGTTATGATGCAGTATCCTCGCTCTACGCAGTTCTACATTGATTTGAATGCCGGCTTCTAAGAACTGAGCAAACAGCAATGTAATTGGTCATTTGACTGGAACTGGAGGCTGTATTGATAGTCCTGTGCCAGTGTGGATGACACTCATGGGATCACTTTCCTTGTCACTGCACAGCAAGTGGATCTACATTACGCTCCAATCCACACAACTATAAATCCGGGTTAGAGAAGCAGAAACTGCCTTAAAACAATGTTGGTAAATGTATTTAACTGCAGTAATACACAATAAATACAGAAAACACTGGTTAAAAGCCGTGAAAGCCTCAACATAGAATTATAGTCCTGCAGAAAGTAGTGCAGATCTGGGGGTGCTGAAGTCTATTCATTGCTCCCCGAACAATCCCAGCACTGGTTACAGGCTCGCCGCGCAACATCCCATCAGCTCTCCAATACACTTTATAGAACATTACACATGCTGCGCTCAGTGCTATAGCTACAAGACATAGATTTCCTCATCAAAGAATCCTTCCCAGATCTCTTGAAGTAGAAACATTTCAAGCTACAAAGTCTCTGGACACGAAGAGCGCTTGGACGGATTACACCGATACTGTAGTCTAAAGGACGGCCATCTATAATCAATAGACTGTAGGCCTCAATAGGGAGAAGTATACAGCGTAGAAATGTATGGAATATTTATAATACGAGGATAGATAGATAGATAGATAGATAGATAGATAGATAGATAGATAGGAGATAGATAGATAGATAGATAGGAGATAGATAGATAAATAGATAGATAGATAGATAGATAGATAGATAGATAGATAGGAAGGAGATAGATAGATAGATAGATAGATAGATAGATAGGAAGGAGATAGATAGATAGATAGATAGGAGATAGATAGATAGATAGATAGATAGATAGATAGATAGGAGATAGATAGATAGATAGATAGATAGATAGATAGGAGATAGATAGATAAATAGATAGATAGATAGATAGATAGATAGGAAGGAGATAGATAGATAGATAGATAGATAGGAAGGAGATAGATAGATAGATAGATAGATAGATAGATAGATAGATAGGAGATAGATAGATAGATAGATAGATAGATAGGAAGGAGATAGATAGATAGATAGATAGATAGATAGATAGATAGATAGGAAGGAGATAGATAGATAGATAGATAGATAGATAGGAGATAGATAGATAGATAGATAGATAGATAGATAGATAGATAGGAGATAGATAGATAGATAGATAGATAGATAGATGATAGATAGATAGATAGATAGATAGATAGATAGATGATAGATAGATAGATAGATAGATAGATAGATAGATAGATAGATAGGAGATAGATAGATAGATAGATAGATAGATAGATAGGAGATAGATAGATAGATAGATAGATAGATGATAGATAGATAGATAGATAGATAGATAGATAGGAGATAGATAGATAGATAGATAGATAGATAGATAGATAGATAGATAGATAGGAGATAGATAGATAGATAGATAGATAGATAGATAGGAAGGAGATAGATAGATAGATAGATAGATAGATAGGAGATAGATAGATAGATAGATAGATAGATAGATGATAGATAGATAGATAGATAGATAGATAGATAGGAGATAGATAGATAGGAGATAGATAGATAGATAGATAGATAGATAGATAGATAGATAGGAGATAGATAGATAGATAGATAGATAGATAGGAGATAGATAGATAAATAGATAGATAGATAGATAGATAGATAGGAAGGAGATAGATAGATAGATAGATAGATAGATAGATAGGAAGGAGATAGATAGATAGATAGATAGATAGATAGATAGGAGATAGATAGATAGATAGATAGATAGATAGATAGGAAGGAGATAGATAGATAGATAGATAGATAGATAGATAGATAGGAAGGAGATAGATAGATAGATAGATAGATAGATAGATAGATAGGAGATAGATAGATAGATAGATAGATAGATAGATAGATAGATAGGAGATAGATAGATAGATAGATAGATAGATGATAGATAGATAGATAGATAGATAGATAGATGATAGATAGATAGATAGATAGATAGATAGATAGATAGGAGATAGATAGATAGATAGATAGATAGATAGATAGATAGGAGATAGATAGATAGATAGATAGATAGATAGATGATAGATAGATAGATAGATAGATAGATAGATAGATAGAAAGGAGATAGATAGATAGATAGATAGATAGATAGGAGATAGATAGATAGATAGATAGATAGATAGATAGGAGATAGATAGATAGATAGATAGATAGATAGATAGATAGATAGATAGGAAGGAGATAGATAGATAGATAGATAGATAGATAGGAGATAGATAGATAGATAGATAGATAGATAGATAGATAGATAGATAGATAGGAGATAGATAGATAGATAGATAGATAGATAGGAGATAGATAGATAGATAGATAGATAGATAGATAGATAGATACAGTAGATAGGAAGGAAGGAAGGCCTAAACTTCTGCACTTAGTTAAACTGAAACATAACATCTTATCACAGAAGACAACCAAGATCACTGAAACATCATTATAAAATGTTTTGCCTGTGACTATCGTCATTGCAATTGAAATCCATTGAGAAAATCATAAAAGTTTCCTGCACTTGATTATTTAACTTGTTAAGTGTCACTTTAAAGTTTGCTGCAGGTTGTTGCACCATCGGTACCAGTCTGTATACCTATAGTATAGTATATATACATGTCTGTAGGTCATTGTCAGTGAATGTTTCTATACTCTCTATAGTCTTTGTATACCTATGTATATATGTCTGTAGGTAATACAGTGATTGACTATGTTTATATACTCTCTCTATAGTCTACATATAGTATATGTGCATCTTGGACTGTACTTAAAATCTGTTTTCCGAGTTGTGCAGAAACTCGAGCGCATTTCTTATTTAAGCAGCCATTTGTTTATCAAAATCTATTCACACTTGTTGGAAAGCTTCTATCCTCACTTGTATGAATGTGACAATGAATCCAAAGTACCTTCCCTCCTGTTATCTGAGGTGATAATGGAGAATGGCGGAGTCTTGCCAGAAGGCTGCAGGACGCCTTTTCAGCACTCTCACAAAACCATCAAATGAAAGTGGAGCAAAGGCTAATTTTTTCAAGTAGCGCCTTCTCCCTAAGGAGTTGTTTTAATGAGGAGCGCGGCCATGCTGTACTATAATCATTCTCCGTCAAGAATTTCACTTCCTACTGACCAATTCAGAGAGAAGTGACAATTACTTATCGAAAAAATATTTTTAGGTTCCGAAGAACCAAGGAATGTATTTCCACCTCGGAGACCAGGAAGGGTTTATCACAAAACACTCCGGAGGTGTCGGGATCTGATACTTTTAGTTTTGCGTTTGCATAAAATTGACATTTTTGGAAACTTTTCTTTTCTGTAGTAAATTGTATGAAACATTATTCATCCAGCTAGGACGCCATGTGTTCAGGATTCCTGATCTTCTAGAAGGAATTATTACTGCTATCATTGTATCTGACTGCACAATATTACTTAGTCTAGTCTCAATGTATTTTCTAGGTTCTCTCATAAATAGTGTTGTGCTTCTGGGATTCTGGACGTAATATAGATTGTGAGCCGACCGCTCCTAGGGGACCTGTGGAATATGGCGGCGTGCTATCGTCTCCACGCAGCTCACAGTTGTGTTGCAGAAACGAGAAGTCGCATTAGGCAGAGTATTGGATCTGTGAACAAGTTGTTGTTTTTAAAGAGGAAATGTGGCCAATAATGATACATAGATGCAACTTTCTTTTTTGGGCTTCTCATGTCTAGGCAAGTGTGTCTGCTTTTCAAAGCAGCAAAGTTTTGTGATATTCTGTCATGAGATGTCTATCCTATGGGTGTCTATCTGTGGCCATCCAGTGGTTGGGATTTTTGGCTGATTGTAGGGGTTTTCTAGGCAAACTGGAAAACCAAGTGGGAGTGGGATTTGGGTAGAGATGTTTACTTATCAAAAATCCTCTGTTCTGGCCTCAGGTTCCCTCTTCCATCCCATGGAATAGGTCAGAAGTAGAGATGGGCGAGTAGTATTGGATTGAATACCTCCCTGCCATAGGTATGCGTGTAAGCGGCTGTACACCGAGGGGTTAAACGCATCGAATATTCAATGCACTTAACCCCTTGGTGTTCGGCCGCTTACATGCATACCTATGGCGAGGAGGTGTTCGATCGAATACTACTCGCTCATCTCTAGTCAGAAGTGAAGGGGCTCAGGTGACTGCTGCAGCCTATCATTGGCCACAGTGGTTTGTTAGTGGTGGCTTCACTACTAATATGTCACCCACACCAAACATGTGACTACTGAGGCCAATGATTGGTAGAAGAAGTCATCTGAGCCACTTCATGTATGGCCTACAGAGGATGGAACCCTCCAATGGAGGATTGGGGGGGTAGATGAATATCACTTTTTTTTTGTATTTTACCCAACGCCTAACTGTATCCAAAAACCCTCTTGGTGGTTTGCTCAGATCATGATGTTGTATTGAACTGGTTTTGACAGAAATTGGAGTCTTCTAACAAATGTAAGTGATGATAAGCATGGACATATCTGTAATAAGACCGTATCAGCAGATACATGTTATAATAGTGGAACTTGGGAGCTCGGATCACCAATTTACCAAACTGTAGAACATCCAAAACTGAGTTAGTGATACAACTTTCTAAGCAAAGGGTCATTTCAATGGCAGTTTCTTAGAAATGTTGAGTCCAAATTTAAAGGGGTTTTGCCATTAAAAACACTTGCCCCTCTCCATAGGATAGGAGCATGTGTCAGATCGCTGGAGATCCAAATGGCACCTCAAGTAGTAAGGAGAACAGAGGCCCCCATACATCCCTGGTACATGTGGATGGATTGCAAATGTTCTACGACCTGCGCCCCAGTCACTGTGATGGGGTTTCCAGAAGAGATGGGACCAGATTAGTCCTGAATATTGACCTGTCTAAAAGAGCTTTAGCCAATGGAACTGGCAACAATAACTAGAATGGAGGACATCAGTCCCCCATCACCAACCTCATGATCATGTACCTGTAATGTATGAAGCAGAAGTCAAGCAAGTGCATAAAACCCTATGGAAGCGATGATAAAAACGGATGTAATAAAAATATCGCCACCATTGCCCTTCACCGTCAGCGGTAAATCCAGGCGGGATGAATAAGTACAGTGAATATTAAACCTTAAATTGAAAACCATTAACTTTTCACATGTCTCATTTAAAAAAAAAAAAGAAATACAATTAATATTTTTAATGTAGAAACCAGAAAATTGTACATTAGCAACTTTAATATAATTTATAGATACATTATAATTCTGAGAATCCCCACCCCCACACTGCATTAATGCGCTTTCATTTATTTCAAAGCACATTAGCCGAGTAAAATTTGGAACAAATGCAAAACACAGAGAATGTTTAGATTTTTTTTGTTTTTTAATTTTAAAGTTCACATCCGTCCATGGTTGTAATAGGCGATATGTGACACTGCTAGTTGTGTGCATTAACAGATTAGTTATAGACATAGCAACATATATACTGGATATAGTCACTAGAGATGAGTGAGTATACTCGATCGCATACCTGCGCCGCCAAAAATTTGATACCCCAGAAGCTATGCAAGTTTTTGCATCGGGAGCTATGCGGCGGAGGTATTCGATCGAGTATACTTGCTCATCTCTAATAGTCACTGCAGATAATCATTAGCCATAGAAAGTCAATAGTCACATTGTGGGTGCTATAAGTATCATAGGTGCCGCTCATACAACTGCTATGGGGTTTCTGGAAATAATCCCCATAGCAGTTCTTTTTCCCGGTATTGACCGCCATAACAGAAAACTACTAGTTTTCTGGTATAGAGGGATGACATTGTGGTGCACGTTTGGCACAAGCCTTAATCCCTGCCTCATCATGTTGTACAATTGTGGGTGGAGCAGGATGGATATGATGCATTACAACTTACTAGAGATGAGCGAGTAGTACTTGATCAAGTAGGTATTCGATGGGATACTACGGTATTCGAAATACTCGTACTCGATCGAGTACCAATCACTATTCGAATGGAAAAGTTCGATGCAGAACCAGCATTGATTGGCCGAATGCTATACAGTCGGCCAATCAACGCTGGTTCTTCTCCTATCTTTAGAAGTCTTCTCCGTGCAGCTTCCCCGCGGCGTCTTCCGGCCCTGAACTCACTCTGCTAGGCATCGGGCCTGGGCAGAGCCGACTGCGCATGTCCGCTTGTAGTGTGGACATCAGGGGCTCTGCCCAGGCCCGATGCCTGGCAGAGTGAATTCAGAGCCAGAAGACGCCGCGGGGACACTGCACGGAGAAGACTTCTCGGAGGATCCAGCCCGACCCTCCCTCGTGGACTTGGTAAGTGTAATTTGATCGAACATTGCCTAACCCTGAAATGAGCATTTTCCCCCCATAATAGGATTCGATATTCGATTTGAGTAGTCGAATATTGAGGGGCTACTCGAAACGAATATCGAATCTCGAACATTTTACTGTTCGCTCATCTCTACAACTTACGACAATTTTCTGTAGCGTCTAATAGGAGTTATATGCTAACTGGTGTAGATCTCCATTCTGTAATGTCTCTCTGTAATGTCAGAAGGGCGGTGTCAGGCAGGGAGTGCGATTCAGACCTCAAACCAGAGGCTACCAGTGTCAGAGCTCGAAGTCTCACCCCTTGTCTGCTCCTGCCTGACACAGAACCAAAATAGCTTCTCAAAACAAACAGCATTAATTGGAAATGGTGGGCTACAGATATATAGAGAAAAATCCAATTGTACTAAAATCAGTGGACCAGACCCTATTAAATAATGGACGTGTTAGAGGTGGTGAAAGGTCCTCTCTAATGTCTATGGGGGCTTTTTCCTTACAGTAGATGTCAAGGGACGATTACACTACCGGCTCAAAATTTTTGTACTTTGAAAAGATAAACTGCCACTAGACCATTCGTGGAACATCGGCAACTCAAGAAGGTTGGATATGTACAATAGATTAACGATGGCCGGACCTTCTCAGATTGGCCAACCACCTAATGTTTATGGACTATTACCGACTGTGAAGTACATGAAGCCATGTATATTTTTTCAAGCTTGTCAAAATATTACCCAACAGAAAACTGTTCCACTTTATGTATGGAAATGACAAAATAAGGTGAGACAAGACCTGCAGTGGAATTGGCACTTTCACCCTCAATCAACTCCGCTTAATTGTAATTTAATTTCATGATGTATAACAATGTAGCGTGGATTCGCTAATAAGAATTTACACCGTCAATTTAGCCCTCAGACAATTATTAAAGTATTCCAGCATTCACAAATGCCCTTTCGACTTACTATTTTAATACAGAAATAGACACATCGGGGATCTGGCGGCATCACAAGCCGCTTCTTTCTGCTATTAATGTCTTTAATGACCTTGGTTAAATGTCAGGACAAACATCTGCCATTTTATTTCTGCTTAATACATGCTGCCTTGACATACAGATACAGCAGGCTTTACCTTGAATCTCATAAGACCCCGCAGCGAGATATAGTAGAGCAAAAGCCAAGTCAAGTTAAAGTGTGCTGCACCAGTTCACTTAGTGCGTTAACTGTGATGGTAAACTTTGCCACATCGGCACATCAGGCTTGAGTTCGGGAAGTTTAGAAGGACCTCTCTATCGCTCATCCATGCTATAATGGGATTATTATACTTGTAAGTTTGGCCATGCAGTTAGTATTACATAAACAGCTAATGGGTTTCTTTCTCGTAATGTCATTGTAAAACCCATTTGCGCCAAACCTTATTTTCTTTTATGTTTAGTGATTCTCTAGTCCAACGTTTTTTTTTCTTACATGACGTAACCTGGTCGGAAACAGAATCTGTAGTCCGGCTTGGAGGAGATTGCCTCGACTGTAGGATCCCAAATACAGATTACAGTCTGTAGTAGGGGAAGGATAAAAGTCACAGGCCTATTGCAGGTTACAACCTATTGGTCTGTGGGGGACATCTACCCAAAATATAGATTTTGGTAATATCTATAGGGTGAATAGGTTCACACTAGCGTTCATGTCTTTGTCATTGGGTTCCTGATCAGGACCCCAAAGACAGTGATCCCATCCACTTATGCAGTCCTATTAATGTGACCACCACCTACTTTTGACGCCAACGTTAAATAACCAATTGCAAAAGGCACGTGCCATCATCCATCTGGGTGCACTCATCATTGTGGAAGGCATGATGGATCAGCACCAGTATGCATCTATCTTAGCTTTGTTATGTATCCATATAGTTGCATTCTGTACGGCCCTATGATATGCACATTGGGTTGCTCAGTGATGGCTCTGTCATGTATCAGGGGTAATGTCCCTGTGCCCTATGTCACCCTGGCTATTTTATTACCCGACTACAAGCTGGTTTACAGGAGTTGTTGAGAAAGAGATCACATTTTATTTTAAAGGTGAGGTCTCCTACTTTATATAAAGCAAAAAAAAAAAATTGTCGAACCCAAATATTATTCTGGGAGCGATCAGAAGCTCACGTATTTATTGAAAAGTCTCTTTGTGAGTGGGTTTAGTCGCTATCTCCATGTGTATGTTATTATGTCCTCATCGAAGGTCTAGGTGCTATACAGCCTGCAGTTGTCTCCCTGACGGGCTCAGCTTGAGGCGTAATACCGTACACGGTGACTATAGAATGTTATCCCATTGCTCCATCCTGGGATTGTAACGCAGGATTTGTAGAGAGCTGAGATGTTTGGTTGTAACAAACAGAAGAGCCGAAGACCATAGAGAATTAGTGAAAGAGCTCGGGCATATTACATCAGCTTAACCTCAAGAGGAGATCTGTATGTTTCAATCATGTTATAAAGCTTTCCTATCATCACTATAATCAGAGTTTCAATTCTACCTGTTCATAGGCTCCGATACTGTCACTGAACGCAGCCTTACAATAAGTGGCTCCTATTTAATATCATTTCATTTTTATTTATTTTTTTATATATTTTTTAATCTAAATAATTGATATTTTTTTTATATATTTTTATATCCTTTAGAACTTTCCATGCAAAAAGCCTAAAGAAGTATTCAAGTCATAATATGTTATCCCCTACCTACTGGATAGAGGCAAACCACTGGATTGGCAGGGCTCCGACTGCTGCACCCCCACAGTCATCTCACCATTCACCCTGTTGGGACTTTCGTAGAGAAGTTGAATGTGACTATCTCAGGCAGCCCCATAGAACTGAACTCAAAGAATGGGGCAACCATTGTACAGACGTAGAGGGAGTCCATAAGTCCATACAATGCCTGCTTGACTTTTGGAGGAAAACCAAACAAAATCAATCAGAAACAAAGGGGCATAGTGGAATTGGTTTGCGTCGCAGACGTCTACTGATCATAACTTTGGATTATTATACTATACTAGGGTTGAGCGATTGAGATCGGGAAAGATCAGATCCCGATCAGCGATCGAGCAAATTTCACGATCAGGATTGGCTGGAAAATGATCGAAAATCAGATTTTAAAAATGATCCTGAAATCTCAAAATCGGCTCAACCCTACTGCATAAACATAAAGTAACTAGGGTTGAGGGATCGGGATCGTCTGGAAAATGATCGAAAATTGGATTTTAAAAACGATCCTGAAATCTCAAGATTGGCTCGACCCTATTAACGCTTTCTAGGATGTCTTCAAGGCTTTGAAAATATTCAAGACAACAGGATGCGACTAGGCATTGAGAAACCTTGAAGACGGCTTTTAGAAATCCCATAAACAGATGAAGAGTCGGGTTAAAGAAAACCAGAAACCTAATAAATAATAGAAATGTAATATTGGATACATTATAATCCATCATCGCATCTGATTTCCAGATCTCAGACATCTCTGTGTAAATCTAGATTTCATGTTTTGTTTATTCAAATATTTGGTAAACCAGGAATCATTTTCCTATCGGCATTATCGTAGGTGTGGGATATGGCGCTGCTTTAACAAGTGCGCCCTGGAATATCGCCAATGATTACTCTACAGTTTTGTTATGTTTGACAGGAAATGGAAAATGCCAAGACATATGGAGAAATCACATTATTTTTAGGAACCATCTGTCGGAACATTAACTAGCGGTATTTTTAGGAAAAACTGTTAGTATGTGCTATATAGGTACATATATATATATATATATTACAAATGTTATATCACATAATGTATAAGGAGGATTATTTATTTATTTACAGTGCACACTCAATCTGCCATAGACTATACATGTATTCTTCACATCTAATAAAGGACCTAATACAGGACCCTATACAGACCAAGCGAAGACACTCCGCACAGAAAACTAAATTATTATGACTATGAAGTCTTCCTTCTTTCTTCTTCTGTTCCTTAGCTGCTATGGACTCCTAGTATATCTTCTCTTCTCAGCATATGTGTGTCCTGTATTATATTACTGTGTATTATCCTGTATCTGTATTACTAGGCTGCTGTAACATACTGAGTATTCCCACTGTGGGACTATTAAAGGATTATCTTATCTTATCTCATAAACATGCAAACCCAACTTATCATGTAGGATTTTATCACAGGGTTAGGGATAACTAGATAACTATTTGAGGTGCTCTACTGACGATGAGGATAGGGATCAGTCCTTCCTTCCTTATGAATGTTGTAATGATCACATATGAATGCTCGATTCATCTTTGTGTGATGGTGAAGAAGCGTAGCCCCATAAAATTATATCAGGTGACAATGCTTGTATTTTCATAGGGACTGAGGACCCTCATTCTTGTGAACAGAAGAAGTAATTGTCACTATTCATTTATCTATTACTATCTCCTATCTATCTATCTATCTTCTATCTATCTATCTATCTATCTATCTATCTATCTATCTATCTATCTTCTTTCTATCTATCTATCTATCTATCTATCTATCTATCTCCTATCTATCTTCTATCTATCTATCTATCTATCTATCTATCTATCTCCTATCTATCTATCTATCTATCTATCTATCTATCTATCTATCTCCTATCTATCTATCTATCTATCTATCTATCTATCTATCTATCTATCTATCTATCTATCTATTTGTCTACAGCATCTATCTATCTATCTATCTATCTATCTATCTATCTATCTATATCTCTCTCTCTCTCTCTCTATCTATCTATCTATCTTTTTCATTTACTTTTTTAGTGCCAACATATTCCACAGTGCCTTATAGATATCATCATCATTCACTATCCCAATCTATATGTCCTATTAGTATGTATGGAAGAACCAGAGAACCTAGAGGAACCCAGGCAGCATCTATCTATCTACAGTATCTATCTATCTATCTATCTATCTATCTATCTATCTATCTATCTATCTATCTATCTATCTACAGTATCTATCTATCTATCTATCTATCTATCTATCTATCTATCTCCTATCTATCTATCTATCTATCTATCTATCTATCTATCTATCTATCTATCTACAGTATCTATCTATCTATCTATCTATCTATCTATCTATCTATCTATCTACAGTATCTATCTATCTCCTATCTATCTATCTATCTATCTATCTATCTATCTATCTCATATCTATCTATCTATCTATCTATCTCCTATCTATCTATCTCCTATCTATCTATCTATCTATCTATCTATCTATCTATCTATCTCATATCTATCTATCTATCTATCTATCTATCGCATATATATCTATCTATCGCATATCTATCTATCTATCTATCTATCTATCTATCTATCTATCTATTGTATCTATTTATGTATATATTTGTCTATAGTATCTATCTATCTATCTATCTATCTATCTATCTATCTATCTATCTATCTATCTATCTAATATACTTATGTATATATTTGTCTATAGTATCTATCTCTCTCTCTCCTATCTATCTATCTATCTATCTATCTATCTATCTATCTATCTATCTCCTATCTATCTATCTATCTATCTATCTCCTATCTATCTATCTATCTATCTATCTATCTATCTCCTATCTATCTATCTATCTATCTATCTATCTATCTATCTATCTATCTATCTATCTATCTATCTATCTATGCATTTAGCTATTGTGCACATAAGCTTCCTGCTTTCCCTTCTACAGACTGTGTAAATCTTCCAAGCCTCCTGACTATGACTTTCGCACTATATTTACTGAGGTCTCTTCTTATGACAGATGAGACAAAGTCAATAGTTACAATATATCAAAGCGCTGTGAATACCAATAAGGCAATGGATGCTTTATGAAGTTTGACACAACATTGTCACAGAGATTGTAAAGCCTATGTGTGTGGGTAAATCTTCATAAAGGACAAAACCTAACATTTAGAGGATGAGAATAGAAATTTCCGAGCATCCATAAGAGTGTTAAAAGTGATATGTAAGCTATCAGTATGCAGAGTCAATCCACTCCAGAAATCATGTATAATTACTAGTGCACATAATTACCTAAATTACATACTACAATAGCATTCACTGTGTCTAAATTATTTCTATGCGTGGAAACCTTTTTGTCTCGGTCTCATTTATATGCAGGAATTGAATGATTCTGAAAAAATTGACAGTAATAAGTGCGGTGTTCAGACAGACGACTCTCTGGTTCCAATAGATAAAGAGGGTCATTGGATATTATTTATTGATGGTGTCATGATGTCTTCATATTGTACCATAGAATACAGAAGGTCAACGTGTAAGAAGAGTCACCATCGTTATATTAACTAAACCAGCGCTGGATGTTAAGGTATACATTGTTATATATTACCAGGACAGGTAGACATTGTTTGTTTCAACCCAAGACTAGCCTTGTCCATATGTCCCAGTAGCCGCTCCTAATTTAGTGAACTTGAGGCATCCATCATTAAGATGGCCATTTATGTAACATAGTATCTTATATTGCTTGTATCTTATATTATATTAAGTTGACATGTTATGTTACATTTCCTATTCCTGCACAAAACTTATTTAGGTTCCGATCTCATAAGAATTAGTGTTTGTGGGCAAAACAAACTAAGGAACAGGCCTGTAAAATGATGGACGCCAATGGAACCCAAAAGCTCCCATTGTCTCCAATAGGTTCCATTGGTCTTCCATTCCTCCACCCATGTCTGGAGAAAATGTCCTGCAATCCGGACTTTTTGTACAATTTTTTAACAGATTCTGCAACATATGTTTCCAACAGAACATCTGACTCAGATGTGAACATAACCTCCAGAAGTATGAGTTCCTATATTACATTGTATAGAGATGTCAAACTTTTTTGGCCAAAACTTGAGTGACAATACAATTGGTAGGTTCCCTAAGGAGACTTTCAGCTTGGGATACTTGTGATATATGAAAACTAATGGCAAAGACTCTTGGCTGAGATCTACAAAACTAAAGATCAGCCCATACAGAGACGTCTGGAGCCATCGTATCCATGTGTCTTGGTGGACAGCTGTATTATATAAGAGTTCGCGGAGCTTACATGTATTCCTCTAGACTGCAACTGTAACTCAATGGATTAAATTGGAAAGAGTGTCCACCGACAGTCGTCTAGCATTGGCCTTGTGTCCCATGGGCCCATTAAATTAAATTAAACAGGACGTGTCCACCAACAAAACATGTTGTCAATAAAGTGTAATGAGTTATTTGCAAATCATCCCATAGGAAATAATCAGCTTCAAAGAGGGTTGTCTTCTACTGGACCTCATGGGCACATTAAGATGTCAGATACTGAGTCCACTGTAGGATCTGATTTTATGATGGGTCAAACCAACCATAATATAGAAGCGCCTAAGGCGAATATCTCCTGCTGTTATTTAATGATTCTAGAACAAACAATTTCTTAACAACAGGTTGAAGCCAAACCTTGACCTTTAAATGAGTAATATTCTGTTATCTCAATGATTTATATTATTCCCTTCCCCCGTACAAATCTGTTATCTACCACTCTTTCCCAAATCCCAAACAAGCCTCAATTATTGATCATTATCAGATTTCCCAAAGGCTCCCAGGTCAATCTTTCTTCAATAGGTTTTCTCAGATAAGATCAAGATCAGAGCGACTGAGATCAATAAGGAATGAGATGCTAAGTACTGCTGAGTTGTTGACTACCGTAGGGTTGATTGAAGTCTCGAAGAAAACGAGAAAACAACTGGAAGGGCATCGCATGGGATCAAAATCAAATCACATCCCCACTTTAAAATTAAAAAAAAGAAACATTTTAAATTTCATAAATAAAAGTTGATTAAATTTTGATATATTTAATGATCTCAAAAGTTGACCATAAAAGGTTCCTTGTTCCAGATCCTCTTGACCAATTTTAAGAATGGCTACAAAGACTCAAAATCTCCCTTGTTGAAGGACCCAATTGTTACACAGACAGGTCCTTGCATTGAATAAGAACTATATAATGTGTAAAGGAGTTTCTATCCTCGGGGTTTTTCGTATATTGATACTGATAGGTCATGATCAGTATCCAATCACTGGGGCTTAGGGTTGAGCGATCGTGTTCGGAAAAATTCGGATTCCGATCGGCGATCGAGAAAATTTCACGATCGCGATCGGAATTCCGAACACGATCTTTTTAGGTGGGATCGAGATCAGTAGTATTTCCCACAATGCTTTCAGACTGAGTATATAGCGTATACTCAGTGTGAAGGCTCCACTGCGGTTCCATAGGAATGAATGGAAGCAGCCGGCACACAGCCTTAACCCCCTGCACGCCGGCTGCCTCCATTCATTCTAATGGGAGACTAAAGTAGCATCTCTTGTAGCTACTTACCTCCAGAGATGGCTGCTCCGCTGCTGTTCGCCTCGCTGCCGCTCCAGCTGCAGTCTTCTTCGCCTCGCTGCCCCCTCCCTGCCAGGTTAGGAGAGTGTGGGCGGGTTAGGAGAGTGTGGGCGGGTACAGGGCTGGGAGACATGATGTCTCCCCTCCCAGTACCCGCCCACACTCTCCTAACCTGGCAGGGAGGGGGCAGCGAAAGAAGAAGACTGCAGCTGGAGCGGCAGCGTGGCGAACAGCAGCGGAACAGCGCAGCAGCCATCTCTGGAGGTAAGTGGACACCAGGGGGGACTAAGTAGCCAGAGGATTAAAAAAAAATCCTCTGGCTACTTAGTGATTCACTACACAGCGTGGATTCTAACAATTGTTAGATTCCATGCTGTATAGTGAATAGGATTGCTTTTAAAATCTGATCTCCGATTAATAAAAAAATCCCATTGACTTGCATTGGGATCGGAATTGGGATCGAGATCGGGTTCAAATGGAAAATGATCGGAAATTGGATTTTAAAATCAGGATCGGCTCAACCCTACTGGGGCTTCAACACCTTGACCCAGCACTGGATGGGGCCAGAAGCAACTCTGTTCTTATTCAAGTCATAGTGCAAAGCTGCAGCCCCATCCACTGAATAGTGGTGGTATTGGGGTACTGCAACTCTACACCTATGAATAATAGCAGGACTGGTCCACAGCAGTGGCTTCCAGCTCTATCCGCTGATCAATGCTGGAACCAGGTTTTATATCCCAATGGATAGGCCATCACTATAAACATCACCCTGGGGCCAGAAACCGCTTTAATTTCCCTTGTGGTTTAGCTGCAAATCTATTGAACAGGTTTACTCCCATGTTATAGATTTCTGGGAATTCCAATGGGGGACATTTTTTGCAATTTCTTGTTAAGGGACCCTACTAACATATAAAGATTGTGTAAAGTATAGCCAGCAGTACGATTACCCTTCAATTGATTTCTAGGTTAACCAGTGTGGACAGATTTTTTTTAATGGACTAATATTCAATCAATACACGTAAGACGTAAAAACTTAACCATTCATTCATTCATTCATTCATTCATTCATTCATTCATTTCCCTGCCTGTGATTCCCCAGTAGTTACCAATTGGCAACCCAAATTAGGGGCTTGACAATTGGAGAGCATCCAGGTAGAACACATCATGATGACCTCTAGTATTGACTAGTACCATGAGATAAAGGGGTTGTCCAGGCAGAAAAATGTAAAACACGTCTTGGAATGTTACTATTTATTAGACCCCGGCGGGGTACCGGGAAGCAATGCGGCAGCGGTTAGTGGGGTGAGGATGACTTTGTTATTTTATAACATTTTAAGCTGTTTTTTTATATTTCCCCTGACCAGACAACCCCTATAACTACATGTGATGCGAAACCAGCTGATGAACCGTGACTATTCAGAAAGCCATGTAATCGCAAGGTGGAGCAATAAGTCACCCAATGCCAAGATACAATACAATATTTGTCCTCTGTGTTGACAGTGGAAATCAATGTACAAAGCCGCCTCTTCATTTAGTGTGAACTCTAACCAGCCGTATTAACACAATGCTCCCTGCATTATGCATCAACTCATTTGACTAAATGAGTTAGTCAGAGTGTTGACCCAAGTGAACTTACATTAATATTTCATAAAGCCGTCCATGCCGCTCGTAGGCCATTGTTACCGTGAAGGTATGTTTGTTAAATATTCATTTATGTCAGTCTGCGCAGAGAATAGTTAATAATCTTAATGGACGGACTTTAAAGAAATGTAACATCATAGGCAACAGTGTGATTGTCATTATTTATTATGGTGTACACTGCCGCCCGAGAAGAAGGGATTGCGTTCTCTTTATTTCATTTTAATTATTCTTTGTAATTATTATAATTATTCTTTAATAATTCAGTCTACCTGAAGGAGATTTTCCAGACACGGCCTGAATACGTCTGGGCGCTTACTCAGCAATGAATACAATGGCTATCGGGTAACCGAGCTTGGCCATAATACAACTGGTGGCCATAGAGCTGACAGGTCCAGGGCTGCCACCTATTCAACTTTATAGAATATTTTAGAGGTTATAGGAACTTCTGCAAATATTTGCTTTTCTCATTTTTTTTTTTTTTTTGCATTTTTTATAGCTTTCAATTTATTTTTAATAATTCTATCAATATCTGTATAAATTTAGAGCCGTGGACCACATATAACATGACTGTGGATCATAAATTACATGACCATGGACCACATATAACATGACCATGGACCGTAAATTACATGACCATAGACCGTATATCACATTACCATGGACTGTAAATCACATGATCATGGACTGTATATCACATGACCATGGACTATATATAACATTACCATGGACCATAAATCACATGACCATGGACCATATATCACATTACCATGGACTATATATCACATTACCATGGAATGTAAATCACATGACTATGGACCGTATATCACATTACCATGGACCGTATATCACATTACCATGGATCGCATATCACATGACCAAGGACCGTATATCACATGACCATGGACTATATATAACATTACCATGGACTGTAAATCACATGATCATGGACATATTTTTATGCACTGGAAGCAAATGAAAAATGACAGCAAGCAGAGATCTAGAAACCCATGAGGACTTGATACATTTGTATATTTATTTGCAGAATCTGGACAAACCCTTTAAAATACAATAGTGGAAATCTGCTATGGTGGGACCATTAAGGGGGTTGTCCAAAATCTAATTTATTTTAGATACTGATGACCTACTCACGAGATAGGCCATCTGTATAGGATTGGTGGGGGTCTGACACCTGGACCTCGCACCGATCAGCTGATCTGACTGCTGGTCTACAGGGTATCTGTAGGGTGCTCTGCTCCTATTCAAGATAAAGTTTCCTGGTTCGTGTGCTACTAAATATCCCAGACCCCCAGCAATCAGATACTGATGACTTAGCCTGTGGGTAGGTCATCAGTATAGAATACACATGAGGTCTTGGACAACCCCTTTAAATAATAGCCTTCTTAGGGAACAAGACACATGCATTGTATAAGACTGATCTTGGTCACAGCTCTGTATAAAGGGAAGGTCTTCTCAACAAGGTGGTCTTGGAGATGTTTTACCGTGCTCTGATTTTGGCAGGTAGGCGCTACATAAATTCCTAAAGCTAACTTTCTATCTGACTCCTTGGTTGAATGTGAATCTGTTTGACACGGAATCGAAAAACAGTGGAAGAAGATTAAAAAAAATGGAAGCTATCTCGGTGTATCGGTGATACCTTATATAGAAATGTAATTTCTATTTTTTGCAAATAATATGACATGCACATCCTATGATAAAACAGATTTAGTGAAGTCACAGGCAACAATTTCTGGTGTAGACTCAACCTGTTCCTATAACACATCCATATTAAACCCTTCCTTTGTACCACATCATCTGCGACTGAAAGCTGATGCACAAAACCCATCTGTCAGCACGTTTCACCATTTTCCTGTATTATGTGAAGTTGAAGGTTGTGATAAGCTTTGATAAATCCCCTTATCATAATCCTGCAGAGTACAAAATTTAACTCCTCCCCCCCGAAACCTCACTAAACGTTAATATAATTGCATGAAATATCTATTGCAATAGAATAATCGGCTATCACTCACAAACAAAATCTAGATACCTAAAGCAAAAGGAAGCCTGAAAAGAAAAAGCCAAGCAAGCAAGAATCCTTCCTCCATAAAGGGAATGCTAGGCGGGAAATAATGCAGGAATCCCATTATAGGAGCCATTCACTGGTTACCGCTAATCCGGTGCATGGAGAAATCCATGGATCAGGAATATTTTATCTAAAAATCCTTTGCTTCATGGTAGTATGGTTCTATAGGAGAGTAAAGAAGATCTGACCATGATATAATAGACACGTATAAAATGGCGACATGAGTAACATAGAGTTACAATAGCGCCCGTCGAGGCAACAGATGTGTTGGAATTAGCAATGGCCAAACCCTATGAGATTCACAAATATTCTCAAATATTAGCACCATCCATCGGACACATTGACGCTACAGTATTGTCACGTAGGCTGTGGCTTCAAAGTGTGATGATATTGACATATTTTACTGGATTTTTTTTTTTTTTTTTTTATTAGAGGTTGCAGGGGCCACAGTGGACCCTGCAACCTCTATTTTTTCATTTTTTTATTTTATGTAGATTTTACACTCCATAGAGGGATCACAATGTATGTTTTTCCCTATCAGTATGTCTTTGGAGTATGGGAGGAAATCCACGCAAACACAGAGAGAACAAACAAACTACTTGCAGATGTTGTCCTAGGCAGAATTCAAACCCAGGCCCTCAGCGCTGCAGTGCTAACCATTGAGCCAATTGGTCTTCCCTTATATTTTACTGGATTTGTGCCAAAAAAAGGATCAGTAGAACACAAAATTTTGGGAAAATTCTAAACAAACCCAGTTCATTGTTAAGTGGCTCACTCAACACTAGTTGGAATTTGGAAAAATGGGTAAGTGCAAGGATCTGGGTAACTTTGAAAAGGGACAAGTTGTGGTGACTAGACATCTAGGTTAGAACATCTCCAGAACAGCAGGTCTTGTAAGGTGCTCCAGGTATGCAATGGTCGGTACCTACCAAAAGCAGTCCAATGAAGGACAACTGATGACCCATCAATAGGAGAATGGGAGTCAATGGCTAAGAGGGAGGTTTAGCTTTTGTGGTCCAATCCCAAAGAAGAGCTACAAGACTCGAAGTGCTCAACAAGGTTCAAGGGAATGCAGATGATGCAACCAAAAATGACCAGAAGGTTACACATAGTGGAGCTACATGGACATTGCCAGTATGGAGGCTCTTATGGATGGCAGTGACGTCACTCCTTGTGCTGTAGCATGTTACATCCATACCTGCCATATTACGGGACGTTTCTTCCCTATATATATATATATATATATATATAATGCTTCAGATGGAGCCATCCTTAATATTTTACTGTCTCATACCGTAATACCGTAAACTGGTAGAGTACAGTAGGGCCCTGTCCACCCTAATATCCCATTGGTTAATCCCAATACTGTAACATGTGAAGTTATTATGTCATATTTTTCTAGTTGCCTTAGAACACTTCACTATTATGAGCTTTTTATTAGCACATTTCCGTATAATATCACCCCATAGCAATAAGCTCCAATATAAAGCTCCAGCATTTCTTATGTGGCATCGAGTTGTCTCAGATTTGGAGAAAATGCACATTCAGTATTTGGTTGTCATGTGGATAAGTCAGCGAGCATCTTCCTAATGTATTCTGGTTCCTATCTATTCCCGGATGGAGATATAGGG
Source organism: Leptodactylus fuscus (assembly GCF_031893055.1). Lineage (NCBI taxonomy): Eukaryota > Metazoa > Chordata > Amphibia > Anura > Leptodactylidae > Leptodactylus > Leptodactylus fuscus. The sequence continues at coordinate 6,072,235 of NC_134267.1, read as the reverse complement.
GAGGCATTTGTATTCCGCTGTCACAGACATCCAATATGTTGACATCACAGCCAAAGCTACAACATGCCCAGGCAATAAACTCACATAGGTGGAAAGTAATTTGATATGAACAAGCTCGGCCCCACTTTGCACAATACTAAATCAACATTTCATTTTCACTCCGGTTTATTAATAGAGGTCCTTTGTAATGATATTTCTGGTGGGCTCAGAAAATGAACCTCGTGGTTTGGCTTTGGGAGGACATTACTGAGCCGCAAAAATGTATAAGGAGAAGAATAGAAAAATCAGATGGATGGATGGATGGATGGATAGATAGATAGATAGATAGATAGATAGATAGATAGATAGATAGATAGATAGGAGACAGATAGATAGGAGACAGATAGATAGGAGATAGATAGATAGATAGATAGATAGATAGATAGATAGGAGACATAGATAGGAGATAGATAGATAGATAGATAGATAGATAGATAGATAGATAGATGATAGATAGATAGATAGATAGATAGATAAATAGATAGATAGATAGATAGGAGATAGATAGATAGATAGATAGATAGATAGATAGGAGATAGATAGATAGATAGATAGATAGATGATAGATAGATAGATAGATAGATAGATATATAGGAGATAGATAGATAGATGAATAGATAGATAGATAGATAGATATGAGAGAGATAGATAGATAGATAGATAGATAGATAGATAGATAGATAGGAGATAGATGATAGATAGATAGATAGATAGATAGATAGGAGATAGATAGATAGATAGATAGATAGATAGATAGATTGGAGATAGATAGATAATAGATAGATAGATAGGAGATAGATAGATAGATAGATAGATAGATAGATAGATAGATAGATAGTAGATAGATAGATAGATAGATAGATAGATAGATAGATAGGAGATAGATAGATAGATAGATAGATAGATAGGAGATAGATAGAAGATAGATAGATAGATAGAGAGAGAGATAGATAATAGATAGATAGATAGGAGATAGATAGATAGATAGATAGATAGATAGATAGATATGAGAGAGATAGATAGATAGATAGATAGATAGATAGATAGATAGATAGATGATAGCTAGGAGAGAGAGAGAGATAGGAGATAGATAGGAGATAGATAGATAGATAGATAGATAGATAGATAGGAGATAGATAGATATGAGATAGATAGATAGATAATAGATAGATAGATAGATAGATAGATAGATAGATAGATGATAGATAGATAGGAGATAGATAGATAGATAGATAGATAGATAGATAGATAGATAGATAGATGATAGCTAGGAGAGAGAGAGATAGGAGATAGATAGGAGATAGATAGATAGATAGATAGATAGATAGATAGATAGATAGATAGATAGATAGATAGGAGATAGATAGATATGAGATAGATAGATAGATAATAGATAGATAGATAGATAGATAGATAGATAGATAGATAGATAGGAGATAGATAGATAGATGATAGATAGATAATAGATAGATAGATAGATAGATAGATAGATGATAGATAGATAGATAGATAGATAGATAGATAGATATGAGAGAGATAGATAGATAGATAGATAGATAGATGATAGATAGATAGATAGATAGATAGATAGATAGATAGATAGGAGATAGATGATAGATAGATAGATAGATAGATAGATAGATAGATAGGAGATAGATAGATAGATAGATAGATAGGAGATAGATAGATAGATAGATAGATAGATAGATAGATAGGAGATAGATAGATAGATAGATAGATAGGAGACAGATAGATAGGAGATAGATAGATAGATAGATAGATAGATAGATGATAGATAGATAGATAGATAGATAGATAGATAGATAAATAGATAGATAGATAGGAGATAGATAGATAGATA